>NC_085072.1:4308690-4555688 GCF_963662255.1 Cinclus cinclus
GGCTTAAATGGAGCCATGTGGGTGAGCTGCTGTGGGCTGTGTTCAAGGGTAAAGTGTGCTCCAAACGCTTCAGTGGAAGCTTTGTTGTGGCTCTGAATTCTCCAGTCCCGTGTCCCCTTCCTCGAGGGCCTTGCCTCTCATCCTGTCATTCTGCTGTTTGGCATCAGAGCGACTCATTTCCTTTTCACTCCAGCACCGTGTTTCTCCTGCCTGTCCTGATGTCCTGGGCTGCAGTCCAGGGGTCCCTCCCAATGTCCTGGGGTCTCCCCATGTGCACAGAATTGAGCACTGCAGTGCCAGCATCGATTCAGAGTCCTCATATCACTGATCTGGGCAATGTCACAGGGGAAGGGACATGTCGTGCAAAGCTCTGTCTCACTGGTTTCAGTCTCCCTAAGGCAAAAGTGCACTCTGTGTGCAGTTGTTGGTACAAAATAATTGCATTTGCTTTTTTAATTGCTGTAGGGAAGGAGTAATTCGGTTCCTGAGTCTCTGTCTCTGCTTGACTTGGCCTATTTACCTGCTTTTCATCTGCCCTAGGTCAGACACGTCGTGGTTTAATGTTCAGGCATCAGAGCTGGGCAGCAGCCAGGCTGAGAGGGGTGTGAGCAGGATTTGGGAAAGGATGGGCAGCAGTCAGGCTGAGGGGGACTGAGTGTGGGTGACATGGCCCAAAGGGAAGGGCCAGTGCCCAGGAAGAAGCCATGGTGGCCCGGAGGAGCATTGGAGCATGGCTGGCTGGGCTGAGCAGGCAGACCTTGAGAAGTCTTTCAGTGCTGAGATGGGGAGAACATGGGGTGGTTTGTTGCCTCTGTATATAGAGAGGTCTGAGACTTCACCAGGTGTCCATGTTTAAAGTATCACCATCCTCATACCCTTCCAAGTGCAAAGTGCTAGAAATCCCAAATTCCCAGTATTGGATCAGATCTCTGTAGGTGCTGGAAACAAACATTAACTTCGAGGTGTTCTGATCCTGTTGACATTGTCTGACAGTGAGCAGAGGGTGACACATTTTCTGCCATCCCAAAACACTTTATTGACACATCCATCCCATGCAAGGGCACTGGCAGGTGGGGGAGGGCATGTGCTCTACCACAATTTTTTCTGCACATGTTCCTTTTGATGACATTTTTACTCCAAGTCTGAAAGGGAAGGGAACAGTGCAGATGGACATGTTGGGCTCCAGACATGATGCTCCATTGCTGTTGGCTGGCTGACATGTCCTGTGGGATTCTGCAGCTTGTTAAATCATCTCACAAAGGAGAAGGGGGAGGGAAAGCTCCGTGCAAGGTTGCCAGCTGTAGCCAGCTCAGTGCTGCAGCATCAGCTGCTTGGTGGCTTTGATCAGGAATTTGTGGCTTCCCAGGGTTTCCTTCTATTTCTCTGGAAGTGCTCAGTGAAGGGAAGGCCAGTGGGAAAGAGTGGCATCTTTCTAAAAAATTGTGCCTCAGTGGAACCCTGCAGCCTGCACCATCTACCACCATTGTTAATTTTCCCTGCATCTCATTTATTTATTTATTAAATATTGTAATTTTTTCCACTTAGTGCATTTTCTCCAGTGCTGTGGGAGCGGAGCTGAGCCACAAATGGGGAGTGGGGAATGTTTACCTGAGCAGTGAACTGGTTCCTGTTTGCAGTTCCGGGATATTGGTTTATGACATTGATAATGCTGCTCGGTTCACTGAATTTCTGCAGGAATGTTTTGGTTCTTTTTTCTTCTATTCCTCAAAACTAGTCAGATGCAAAAGAAGAGAACAGGACACAAAATCAGTGTTCAGTAAATCTCAGTGAAAGGTTTGTCAGCATTTGGCAAATGTTGTCAAATCTCTGCCCTCTTTTGGGGGTCACTTTCCTGCCTTGAATGAGCCCAGGTTTGGTGTCAAACCCTCCCATGTCCATGCTGTGTGGCTGCTTTCCCATTTTCCCTGCTCTTCCCCTGCCATCACGCTGCCTTTGGACAGGGGGGATGCACTTGCTGCCACACACATCAGACCCCAGAGCTCCTGGACCCCTCTCGGAGACACTGCTTGGCTTTCTCTGGCTCGATGGCCGATCATTTTTGCACTTCTCCCAGCAAAGCTCGTTTGGCTCTGGCCCTGAGGTCAGAGCCAGCATTGGAGCCTGTGCTGTGGGGCTGCTGCTGCTCCATGGCCTGTCATCAGCTGGGAATGCTCCTTAATGGGAGCAGGTTGCAGAATGCCTGTAATGCTTTTAAGAATAAAGAGCAACATATGCACTCAAACCAGACCTATATTTTTCCTGTCCTGCAGCTCTTTATTTGCCCCTGCTTGGAGGGATTCTCTGATGTAGCCCACACTGCCCGCCTGACCCGGCCTTTCTGTCCCCGCTGCCACCCCCCACCATACATTAAGTTTAAATAAATGCATTTTCACTGCCAGGAGCCATCCATAAGGCTAGGGCTGGCCTCTTCCTAATGGGGGATTTGAGCTTGGGTGGTCACATTTCTGTTAGTGATGCCAACCCTGTCTGGTTCCTTTCTAGCGTGAGCTGCAAGCCCAGGAGTTAAATGTGTGATTATCATGGGTCTGTGCTGACCCAAAACAGTCTCCCCTGGAAATGAGGGGTGGGAAATGGTAGACTGGTTCTCAGGGAAACAGATGAGCTCACCTTCTGCCTCCCAGCTCCTGAACTGATCCTTTACATGCTGCTGTCACTTTGCAAACCCATGCAGGTTTCCTGCTCCTGGCCACCCACTGCACCTGAGGAACAAAAGGCTCTGCTCCTTTCTGTAGGAGAAGGGATCATTTGGCCATCAGAGGATTGGTTGCTGCACAGTGTTTCTCCACTGGTGGAAATGCTGGTTTCTTACAGCTCCCTGTTGACCTTACACTAGTTGAACTGTCTGCAGATGTTGGGCAATGAGGCTGGAGCTGTTGGCAATTGTTGTTGTGAGCTGTTGCTTCACTCAGAATGAGCTGGTGAAGTAGGAGCTTGAGGTCTGGCTCTGTGCAGAGGGCCAGGTGTGGCTCTGACTGCTGCAGTGTGTCAGTCGAAGTGGACTGAACCTGAGGATTTTCACGGGAATCCCTGGCCAGTGGCTGTGCTGGAAGTGGGTCTGATTACAGAGCCTGGGCTCGGCAGCTCTCGTTCTGGCCGTGGTGTTGTGTGATGTCAGCTGGGTCACTTCTGTCTGTCCTGCCTTTATTATGGTCCTTGCTTTTCCCTATCCATTCTGGCATCTTGTACTTGAGCTCGTGCCCCTTTGACTTTGAGGAGAATCTGCCCACTTTTCTTACAGCAGATTAAAATCTGGGCCAAGAAGTTGAGGAATGCAGAAATGGAAGCTCGTGGCTTTGGCTTCCTCTGCAGCCACTCCAATAGCTGGAGTCTGACCAGGTGTTCCCCTTGGCAAAACCTGCCAAGAGGGGCTGAGAGTCCCTTGCCCTAGCAATACTCTACTTTAATCTTCTCCAGCCTTGCATCAGCCAGCCATTTGTTTATAAAAGCTGTTGTACTATCTGGTGGTTGGGGTGCATAAGAAGTGGGGTCCCTGCTCTGTTGGGAGTCCCACCATGTCAAACCCTGCCTGCTGGCGAGGTGGCTGCAGCAGTGCCTCCCTCACACTTCAGAAAAACATGAGCAGCTTCCTAACCCTGAGGCCTTGCCCAAAGCCTTTGGGTTGTTTTTGTTCCCTCTGTAAGCAGGAAATACCAAGTGAGGGTCGCATTTGGTTGCAGGAATCCAGTGGTTGTATGGATGTGCATAGCTGGGATGTGTGACTGACCTGCTGTGGTGGCCTCTGGGCAATGGACTCGAGGGAATCCGCCTCCAGCCCCTCACTTGCCCTCCTGACACTTTGTCTCTAAAGCTTTGAGTGAAGCACACAAACATCTGGGGCTGCTTTAAACTTCCTGGTGCTTTTGGGCCAAGCCCAAAGTGTTTGTTGGTGTTTCATTGTGCTTTTTGTGTTGGGTGTGTAAATACAGGGGGTCCAAGGGACTCTGCTGCGCACAAGCGCCTTGAGCTCTCCTGGTGCTTCCTTAACCCATGTCAGTGAGACCAAAAACTGGCCCCAAAAGTTCATCATCTGAGCTGAAAGCACCACGTTGTTCTCTAGGCTTGGCCCTGCTTTAGCTTCTTGCCTGGGGTGGTTTTGTGAGCAGAGTTACTACTGCAGTTGGGAAGAAAGAAATGGAAAAGCAAGAGGACAAATGTGGTCCTGTTTAAAGGTACTTTGGGGTTTTACTCTGACCTGAAGCATGTACTTTATTCAGCAGTTTTCACAAGCAGGAAGCTTTATTTAAGGCCTGCAGCACTTGCTGAATCATGGAACAAGAGAAAACTGAGCACAAGGAATAGTTTAAAAGGAGCAGATTTTGCTGTTTTCAGAGCTTTCCTGATGTCCTCAGTGTTCAGTCTTAGTTATCTTAAGCAGATGCCATCAGGAGCATCTTCAGATGCAGCAAAGGCAGGTGAGACCTGGGTAATCCTTAGAGAACAGAGACCACAGGGTAAAAGCAACCCCCTTCTTTGATGTGAAGGGCTTTTTGGGGAATTGGGGGAGAAAAGAAATCAAAAAGCAGCAAAAAACAAAAGAAATCAAATTGGCTGCAGACCTTTACTGGGGACCTGTATTTACAGCATTCTCCTGCCTGTGCTGGGCTTGGGGTTTCTCTTTAATCAGAAACAGCCCAAATCACTGAGAGTTCTGGGCTTTGTGCTCTGCTTTTCTCAGCACCCTGTTTCCATACCTCAGGAGAATTGTATGGCCTTTCTGGCAGAGCTGAAGAGGAAGAGGAGGAAAGGGAGTGATGTACTTTACTGTAGTCCCCATATCCAACTATAAATAGTTCTCCTCTTGGATCCTTTCAGTTTGATCTTATGGGGTGATTTGACCTTTCTTTGATAAAAGCTTTCTTTATTTGCAGGAATAAAAAGGCAAAGGGGAGGAGAGGACACAGCAGATGTTTTTTTTTTTAATATCTTTAGATCCTGGCAGTTGGTTTCTGCAGCACCCAGCGCTGACTGCTGGGCCAGCTCCCTCCTGGGCTCCAGCTTTTCTCCTCCTTTGAACTCCTTGAATAAACTTTGCATTTTATTCTAAAGCATTGACCTGAAGATTTCTAAGGAAGTGTTTTATCATGGGGACACCACGCTCCAATGGGGATGGATGCCCCGGGCTCCAGTCCCCAGCCCTGCCCACTGCACCACTGACCCTGGTTTTCCTCATTTCATAACTTCAGCTGAAAGAAACATTTGTGTTAATTGCTGCTGGTTTTTCATGTGTTCACCCTCAAGCAGTTTGAGCTCAGCTTCCAAACACAGCTCAGTTTAATGTGTAAAACCACGGGACGCTGGCACTGCCCAGGTTACAGCCCAAGCAAAGACAGCACAGGTGCAATGTTACAACTGCTCTAGACTGCACACAAGGCTTTTTGGCACTAGTTCTAACCATTAATTGCCATGTTAAATCCAGCAATAAATTATTTGGGCAACCACACTGCAAGAGCCCACTTCCAGGAACAAACCAGAGCTGAGCACTCCCCAGTCCCCTTCATGCTTCAGGACTGCAGGGCTAGATCAGACAAGGCACTCCCACACACTCTGAGAGGGAGTTTTTGGTGTCTCACTGACCTTCTGGATGCAGTTCAAGCCATCATCCTGTGAGCAGTGTCATCAGTGCTGGAGGTGCACTGCATGTGTGTATTGATCTGCATCTGCATGTGTGTATCCTCTTGGAGCACAGGATGGTGTGTGGCGTGCAGGATGCCTCAGGATAAGCCTCTGATCCTTTGCAAATGGGATTTTGTGGCTCACTTGCCTGTCCTCTTGGATAAAGTTTCCCCTTAGCTGCCTCTCCTCTAGCAGAGCTTGGGTCCATCTCAGGACTGCAAAGCCTTTTATAATGCTCTACAGATCAAGAGTCACTTGGAAGGGACAGGGACAGACTTTACATTTCCCACTGAAACATGGTCCAGAGTGAGCCTGCTGCTGCTTCATTCCCTTCTGAAGTTCCACTCAGTCTGCACAAGGTTCCTGTTGGTTTGATTTGGTCCTTTCCTGCTATGTGGCACTGAGGTGCTCCTGGCTAGTAGCCCCCCAGTGATGGCTGCTGTTTTAGAAAGCCTCTGGGCCGCGTGAGTTGTTGTGATTTCATGCTGGGGAGGAAATGGATTGCTCAGAGAAGGCCAACTTCAAACAGAGCCACAACTGGCTGATTTTAAACCATTTCAGCTGGGACTCAGAGGATGCTGTTGAGTTTTACCCCCAAAGAAAACAAAGCAGGAAAACGCACCACGTTAGCACAGGTGGGATTGTCAGGGCGTGTAATTAACCCCATGTAATTCCTAAAAGGATGGTGTGTAAAACAGGCCAGCACACACAGATAAGGGGTTGTACTGGAGAGGGCCATTGTCAGGAAAGTTGAACAGTTCCATTTTGCTTATAAGGATATACTGGTTTGAGTTTCATGCCAGTTTCTGGGAGAGGGTGGTCGCCCTGGCGAGGGACAGCAGACGCTACATTCCTTTCGCAGCAAGCTCAGGAGCAACACTGGCCTCTTAACTTGTGCCATTCTGTGCTGATGTGAACAGGACACCCTGCAGGGGCTGGGGAAGAGTAATCCTTGCCAGGGTTAATACTTAAATCTGTTCTGCTTGACTTTGGAGCAAGGGAGAGAAGTTAATGCTCTTAGAAGTACTGGGAGACCACCTACTCTTTGCTACAGACTGCCAGCAGCTGACAGATGGAAGTGATTTTAGGACAGTGAGAAGTCAGTGTGGAATCACAGAGGTGACCAAGAGCAGATTCTGTATCCCACAGTCTGTGACTTACACCCACCCCTTGTGACTCTTGCTGTGGAGAAGGACAGTTTCCCAGAGCCATCAGAATTCTTCTGTGGGGTGTGAATTGCTGTCTCTTGTGGTTCAGTCTAAAGCAAGTCTTGCTTTTTGGCAAGCCTGTGTATGGCTGGAGGATGTGTGGCAGTGGGAGCTGTGACTGGGAATCAGGAGGGTGAGGTGAGGCAGAGGAGTGATTCCCTGTGCTGGCACACTGACCCCTCTGTTCTGCTCCGTGTGACTGCCCCTGACCACAGCTGTCAGAGACCCACCTTGGTGTGAGAGCTGTGCTGGCCCTGCCCTTGCCCTGTCCCTGTTTGGTGTTTGCCTAAGTGTTCCCTGTCTGGTTTTTGCCTTGCAGCATCTGGAGGGGGCCAAACGTGAACTGCGTTGACAGTACTGGATACACCCCGCTGCACCACGCTGCTTTGAATGGCCACAAGTGAGTCCTGTTCCCATGCCTGGGCTCGAAGGGGGTGGATGCTTTGT
Source organism: Cinclus cinclus (assembly GCF_963662255.1). Taxonomy (NCBI): domain Eukaryota; kingdom Metazoa; phylum Chordata; class Aves; order Passeriformes; family Cinclidae; genus Cinclus; species Cinclus cinclus. The sequence goes on from NC_085072.1 coordinate 4,315,980, forward strand.
GCTTCCCTGGCCACCGTTGTGTGGTTCACTCACCAGCTCAGGCACTGGTGCAGCACTACTCCATCTTCAGGGGAAGTGGAGAATGCCACTGCTTTGGCTGATGTGTGATTTTACATCACCAAACACTGAGGTTTTCAGCCACCCTTTTATTTTGAAGCAATTTGGGTAAGCTGTAACACTGTTACCTGTAACCCTGTACCACCAGGGGCTCCCCTGGTGACAGTCCCTACAGTCTTTCTGGTGTTCTGGGTGGTCTGGGTCTGCACCATTTTACAGCTGCCTTGTGTGCATATCATATTTTTAAATAACTTTAGTGTGGTAGAGCTCATGTTGCTCATTGCTGCCTGAGATATTGAGAAATCAAGTAAAATTAAAGTATTTATTCACCCTTGTTGTGCTGATGCAGTTCACTTTGGAGCAGAGGCTCGTGGCTGGCTCGTCCCTGTTCAGCTCCATTAGTATGGAATTAATGTGGATCTTCCCTGAATTCATCTCAGCAATATTTACTTTTTATTTCTTTTTGTGTGGCAGCATTTAACAGGAACGCTTAAAAATTACATTTCAAGAGGCTCTCTGAAACACTCCTGTTCAAATTAACTTCTTGTTCGGTGCTTGCTGCAGAATGTGAGCTGTGGAGGAAGGGCTGAATGTCTCACTGAAGTTCCTGTCTCTTGCAGGGATGTTGTGGAAGTTCTACTGAGGAACGACGCACTCACCAACGTGGCAGATTGTAAGGGCTGTTACCCCCTGCACTTGGCAGCCTGGAAGGGAGATGCTGATATAGTGAAGCTCCTCATCCACCAGGGCCCTTCACACACCAAAGTGAATGAGCAGGTCTGCCTGATTTTCTCTAATGTATCATTGAATCACTTCCCTGGCATGGAGAGAGACTCCTTCTGCTGACTCCTGACCCTTCCCAAACCAGTAGCAATGGTTGTAGGGTTCTACTTGCTGGTGGGATAAGAGGGGCACTGCCTAAAGCAATACATTCAGTTCTGAGTTAGTGGTAGGATGAAAAGGTATTTAAGTTTTATAGAGAGACACATAAATATGAGAACTGCTCAACACTTAGGAAGTAGTCTCCTGCTTCTGGGCTTCTGAAACTAACCCACAGTTTTCTTTTCAGCTGCTGGATAGCTGAGCAGGTTTCTAGTTGTGCAAAGGATCCGTTGGCTCCCTCCTTTGGGAACTAATCCAAGCAGCTTTGTTCAGTCTCTTTGGCCGTGCTCTCTTAGCTGCTCTCCTGGCTTGTCTCTGGCACTTACTCCAGTTCACTAATTTGTAAATTCTAAGAGAATTTTAACACTACTTGCCCCCAGATAAATCCCTAGTTTAACATTAAAGAATTATTGTTGCAATCAGGCAAGAAAAGAAAGCCTCTTGGATTTGTTCCTTTTGTCAAGCTGACGTTTTTGGTCTGGGGTGCAGAGGGAATGAGGGGTGCCAGATGGCTCTGTCCACTGCAGCGGTCTGGCTCCTGTGGAACTGTCCTGTGGACATCAGAGATATCCTAAATTCCAGGGAACTTCTGAAATGCTACTGCTGGAAGGCCCAAATATTCCTGTTGTTGCAGAGTTTTGTTTACAGGAACTGGTTTCATGAATGATGCCAGCTGAATGCTGTCACTGAACTGCCCCTCCCTGAGTGAGTCTAGCAGGTACAGAGTGACAGGCCCAAATCAGGTAAAGCTGCAGTGGGCTATGATTGTCCTGTCCCTAAGGCAGGAGCATCTGATGTTCCTGTGAATCAACTCCCAAACCACTCAGGTGTTCTTTCAGGAGGAAAGGAATGAACCAAAATAGGTTTGCCTGCCTTGGTGCCAGCAGGCTAAACCTGGACATTGATTCCAGAGGTAATTCCCAGGTAGGTCAGACACCCCTGGCCTGAGTTCAGCTCACAGTCAAGGTGAGCAGCTGGGGAAGTCCGTGTTGATTTGCTCCATGGTAGTTTTTCAGAAGCTGGGGAGCAGACTCCTTTCTGAGGCAGGTTTAGGAGTCCCAGACCTGCTACCTGGGGACCCAAGTGCCACGCTGAGGTTTCCCAGGATGGGTAGCTCGATGCACTAGGCTACCCCAGAAATAAGTGCTGCTAAAACAGCATGGAATGAAAAATCTGGTTGTAGTGCAGCTCTATTATTCCTCCAGTGAGCAGGAATAATGAGGAATGTGTGTTCTGATATCTCTGGTGACAGTTTTCCAGTTTGGGGCTGTGGTTAATCATGTCTCCAGGCACAGGTCTGGTTATAGGCTTGAGTGCAGGTAACCCTTTTCAGTCAATCTGACAAGAATTGAGTGAGAGCCCATAGTGTAAATATTCTGCCCTGAGTAGGGCAGCTAGATGGGTGATCTTTGCAAAAGATCCAGAGCTTAGTATGATCCTTGCAGTTACTGTTTCATTAATGTGTGTTTAGTAGGAACCCTGTTAAATGAGAGAAGTCAGCTGAGGAGCCTGTGCTTGGAGCCTGGTCCAGGTTACAGCAATCCCAGCTGGAATGGCTTTTGCTGGCCATGGCTCTGACTGGAACAAGATGTGTCCTGGCCTTCCACCCCTTGGAGTCACCCATTGCTTTGTTGCTGTATCTCACCCATTTCATTATCACATTTTTTTTCTTTTTCCTCTTCCTTTTTGTAGAATGCTCTTGAGATCAAAGAACTCAAAAAGTACGGCCCCTTTGACCCATATATCAATGCCAAGGTGTGTACTTTGCTGTCAGCATTTCACTGCATCATCACTCCAAGCTGCACTCGCGTGCTTCCAGGTGCAATAATACCTGTTCACTTTGCAGCTGCTTGGGGGAAAGGAAAATGGGACCATTGATTTACTGTGGGTTTCTCTCTTTAAAGCAGTTATAGAAACATAATTAAAGGAAAGCTTTTCCTTACTTTCCTGGGGGCTCCTTCCTTGCTTAGCCTTGTAGGACTCGCAGTGATGGTCAGTTTGCTTGATTGGGCTGGATGACTTCCCAAAGGTAAAGTTACTTCAATTGAATGTTCTAGGTTTTGTTTCATGTGCTGATGTTGCTGATAAATGCAAAGAGAAGGATTTTTTTTTTCCTTGCTTAACCATGGTTGCATTTTCTCTGTGGGCTGTTTGGAGTGAATTTTGATGCCTTTTCTCCTACCAAATGCATAATGCTCTGTGTGTTGTTTGAATGGACAGTTAATTCCTGTGGTGGTGGGGAGAAGGGGGGGCAGTGATGTTCCTGCCTCCCTTCCCAAGTCTTCTATGTCCTGCCTATTACATCAGTCTCTCTTTTGATGTTCAGTCTGTGGTGTCATTTGACCCTTCAGCCCTGGTCTCCTGTTCCTGTTTTCTGGCCTGTTTTGTTCCTCTCTTGTTTTTAGTTGTTTTGAGCTACAAAGGACGCAACATCAGATTGTGCAATGTGCTGAGACTGAGCTGTTGAAGAAGCAGATCAAATTCCTGGTGGTGGTTTCTCAGACACCATTTTTCAGTTTTATTTCTAGTGAATCTGCAAGCCAGGGGTGGCAAACAACCTGTTACTCTGTCCTGAGACACCTCTGCCATGAGCCACCATGCCACAGCTGCTTCCAGCCAGTTATTTTGGATCCAGCCATCCATGGCAGATTTTTGTCTGTAGAGCTTCCCTCTGCTTGGTCTGCAGGACCTTAGAAACACACATCCAGAGCTCCTGTGCTTGCTGGGAGTTAGGTGTGGTTTTGCAGAGCCCTGTTTCAGGGTCACCAGTGCCCATCCTCTGAGCACAAATGTGTTCCCATGAAGCTCATCCAAATCTGAATTTTTGCAAAAATCCAGATGGGAATTTTATGCCTTTGTCTTCTGTGAAAACATCATAGTTGAAACAAGCTTCCTAAAACATTGTCAATAACCAAGTAAAATCTTACACACCCCAGTATTGGGATGTTGAATGAAGAAGGAATGTGAAAAGGGAATATCCAGGGAGTTCGCTTATTTTTGTGAATTTTTGTTTACAGAGTCTGCTAATTTGGGTTTTATACTGTGGAGAAGTGCATTATTTAAAACCTCAGTTCAGTGTTCACAGTGGCTGAGGTGCTCTTCAGAGCAAGACAAGATTTTTTGAATCTTTGCTTTGGTTTTAAAGAGAGAGAGATGATTTGCATACAGTTTTTGTGTTCATCACAAGTTCTGAGCAGCTTTGCTCCAGTTCTGGGGCAGGTGTGATGAAGAGCATGTGGAGTTGTACCTATCACACAGACTCTGGTGTTTTCTCAGGAGCAGCCAAGCAGCAGGTTGTCATTAGGGCAGGACTCTGCTGGACACTCAGACACCGACAAAAATCCTACCAAGGAATCTCAGAAGTAGTGTGGTCAGGACTGAAGGGCTGTGTAGCCACTTTCCCCAACCCTGGGGCAGGATCAAGTCTCCTTACACCATTCCTGACCAGGGTTTGTCCACCAGTTTCTCAAAAACCGCAGAGGGACAGCTCTGGCCTTTCTTTGACAGTTTATTCAACCCTTCAGATCTTTGCAGGTCAGAAAAACTTTCCTTTATTTAAACCAAGTCTCCCTCTGCTGTGTCACAGTGTGTTGGGAGCTGGGGGTGCAGAACAGACACAGCACTTGAAGGGGCTGTGGATTCTCCACTTGAGCATGGGATGAGGAGCAGCAGGGCTGTGTGTGGTGAGTGGTATCACATTACCAGGGCTTGAAACCTGTGCTGAAGTCCATAAGAAAGCAGAGCCATCCCTGCTTGTGTCCTGTTTGGGCTCTGTTGATGGGCATTGCTCCCAGACCCTCTCTTCCAGCTGAGAGCTGGGGAGATGCAAGGATTTCTGCAGAAATGCAGCCCCTAGGCCCTCCTGAGTGCTCTGTTTTTCAATGTAGTTCTGAAATTTGAAGCCATGTGCCTTCTGGCTGCTGGAATGGAATTTTCCTTTTCCATCTATGATACATCTGTAGGTCTCAGCACTCCTGCTCACTGCTCTGGTTTGTGCCTGGAGAGGTGGTGCAGGAAGGGAGCAAGCTCTCTTGCCTGGGAGAACTGTAGTATTTTTGGCTGCTCAAAACTCTCCCAAAATGGAGGCAATAAAGAGTCAGGCAGTAGTGGGAGTTTCCACTGCACAATCTGGAAATGGGAGAGACTTGCTGTGATGATTCAGGGGAGTTTTACTGCTTGGTGATCTCTGCTGCAGGAGGAAAGTCTGGGGATTTTGCCTCGAGCATTGGAGCCCCAATCTACTTAGGGAAAATTGGACTGAATTGAAGGGAAGATGAGGGAAGTCTCCAACAATTATATTTTTAAACAATGTTGTGTTCCCGTTTCTGAGCCCTCAGGCAGGTGCTTGGAGGTGCTGCATGCTTTAAAGCCCCCTGAGGGATATGTACCCTGTGTTAGGGAGAAAGGAGAGGGGGGCAGTCATAGCCAAGGAAATCCCCAGTAGATAGGGCTGGCATGGCACCAGCAGCTTCTGCCCCCCCAGCTCTGGGGCAGGGACCTGCTGCTCAGAGGGTCTGGGGTCATCCAGTCTTTCCACAAATCCTGGCAGCAAGGATTCCTCGTGCCACAGGGAGGCTGAGAGCCTGGGCCCAGCTGTTGTGGGCTCCCTGATGCCTGCACTCCCAGCCCTGTCAAATGGGAATAATGGGATTTGCCAGCCCTGTAAATGACCAAGAGCAGCAGTGTGAGCTGACGGACAGGAACGGGCTCTGATGTTCTCTACTCTGTCCCCTCTCACTCCGTTTGTATATTTTTTGTGCAGACTTCTGTATCCTGCAGTGCCCTCTGTCCACGTGTATGTGCCTGCCCCAGGATAGAGCCTGTTTGCCTTGGACCTTCTGTGCTGGCAGTGATGCCTTGCCCCCGTTTGCCTCCTCCCCCTGCATGTGCCTGATTCTGCCTCCTTCCCTTCACTGCTTTACAAAACTGCAGCTGTAGGAGCCTTCCCCAGCTCCTGCTCCCCTCCTGCTTTGCCTGTGGCTGAGAAGTGATGCAAAAGCCAGATACAAACAACTGGGGGATTGACAGGACTCCTGTGAGCCCGAGAACAACTGAACACCTCAGCAGGATCTGAGTGCTCACGCAGCCTCGTGAGTTTGTGACACGATGCAAAATCCTAAGCAGTGTCCCAAGGCATGTGTGTGCTCTCACAGCAGGCAGGCAGGGATCAAGTTCCCTTCTGCAGTGGTGCTGCTGCCTCCAGCAGGATAAGAGCAGTCTGTTTATTTTATTGGAAATGTTAAAATTACAAATTCGACTACGATTCTTTCAGTTGGAGAGTGTAACTGTTTATATTAAACTTTCTTGGGGGTATATTGTTAGATAGTTGTTTTTAAAGTGCTTAAAACAGAATCCCTCTGTGGATGACATAGAATAATAAAACTAGAAACTTGAGAGGAACTTAATTTTCAGAAAAGGCTCTGTTAGATCTGGCCATGTTCCTATTTTGCACCTACACATGTGGGGTGTTGGACTGCTCATCTTTGGGCTTTGCATTGCTGGTTCTTAGCCTGGCTGCTGCTGCACGCTCTGGTTTGGGTCTGGCTTCCAGCTGGGGGTGCTCCCTTATTGCTGAAATATTGCTTCCCTCAGCTGACCTGGGCCCTGGCTTTTTCCTGCAGTGGTGGAATTGCACGGCTCTGTGGTTCACAAACTGCATGGGACTGGCTGCACCCTTTCTCTAAACAGCCAGAATTGCAAAGGCGGAATGACTGTTATAACCAGGATAAGTAGGATTTGAAACAATTGAAGTTTAAATCTTAAATTATGATGATGAAGCTCCAGCAAATAGAATTCACACAACAGGTTGCCTGCCTTATATTCAGCCTTTCATTTTTGTGGCACCCTGAAGTCTGGGATGCTGCCAAGATACCAGCCTGCCTTCCCCAGGTGCCAGCAGCATTAATAGGAATCTGGATACAGCTCAACATCCCTTAAACTTTAGCATGGCCCCTGGATTCTGCCCCTAGTGCTTGGAAAGTCCCTCTTTCCCACATCTGAAGTGCTGGACATCCCCAAAGCTGTGGTTGGGTGGGCCAACCAAGGAGCTTGTGAGGGGATGCTTAACACCCAGGGAGATGGTGAAACATTGCTCAGGCTGGTTCAGACTGGGCTCTCTGCTTCCCCACCGCCTTTTTTTTTTTTCTTTGTCTTGTTTTTGCATTTACTTTTGAATGCTGGAGCAAGACGAGGAGCTGCCCCAGCCCTGACCTGGTGCCGCTTGTGCCCCGCAGAACAACGACAACGAGACAGCGCTGCACTGTGCAGCCCAGCACGGCCACACCGAGGTGGTGAAGGTGCTGCTGGAGGAGCTCACCGACCCCACCATGCGCAACAACAAGTTCGAGACACCCCTGGACCTGGCTGCGCTCTATGGGAGGCTGGAAGTGGTCAAGATGCTCTTGAACGCCCACCCCAACCTGCTAAGCTGCAACACTAAGAAACACACGCCGCTGCACCTGGCAGCCAGGAATGGTCACAAAGCTGTGGTCCACGTCCTCCTAGATGCTGGCATGGACAGCAACTACCAGGTACCTGGTGTGTGTGAGTGGGGCTGGGCTGGTGGCTGGGGATTGGAGAGCTCCACCAAGCCTCCTCGCAGAGGGAGCACTCGCAGAAGCTGAGGAGAGCTTCGTGTTCTGCTGGGCTGTCTGTGCAGCTCGGGGTTGCTGGGGGAGGCTGCCCAGAGGGACTCGGGTGCTGTGCATGCCTCACGGACACGGAGTGAGGGACAGAAACACCCTGTGGCCGAAGCTGTTCTGCCCTGCAGTGCTGTGAGCTCTTGATAGGCAAACGTGTCTCTTCCTATCAAGCCACTTGTGAATGTGCTGTTTTCACAGCAATGGCTTCTGTGTGGGTCTTGTTTTTCCTTGTCAGGACGTGACTTCTTGCCAAGCTGTAGAAGGCCCTTTGTTGGTGTCTCTGATGGAACTGTCCCCATTTTTCCATCCCACATCCTCAGCATTGTAATAACATTGATAGCCTGTCCTCAGCTGTAGGTAGTGCTGCCCACACCTCGTGTACAACGCCGTGTATTTATTGCTTCTGTAACCCTCTAAGCCGTGCCTCCCTCACCATTCCCTGCTGTCTGGCTTCATGCTATGTTTCCATTTAATTTGCAGACTGAGAAAGGCAGTGCTTTGCACGAAGCTGCTTTGTTTGGCAAGACAGATGTGGTACAAATATTGCTGGCTGCAGGTGAGAGAATGTTCCCCCTTTGAAGCACTAATGTGGTGATCCCTTCACCCAGAGCTTGAGGAAATCCCTTTCTAGTGCAGCGGTTTTCTCCATCCAGCTGTCAGAGCTCCTTGGAGCAGGATATAGGAGAGGTTGGCTCTTGGAGTTTGGCTTTAGATTTGTCTCTAGGGTGCCTTTTAGCTCTCCCCCAGTGATGATCACAAATGTGACTTAATGAAATACACCAACATTGCACATAGTTAGACAATATTCTTGTTTTACCCTCTGTACCACTGTGGCCACAGGTATTGATGTGAACATAAAGGATAACAGAGGCCTGACTGCTCTGGACATTGTGAGGGAGCTTCCTTCCCAGAAAAGCCAGCATATAGCAGCTCTCATTGAAGGTGGGTAATGCAGCTCTGTCTCTGGGGAGGAGGGGAAAGTGTGGGGTGCTGATTGTGCTGGGGCAGGTACAGAATGTCCTTTTTTAGACCTGGAAAGTGCTGAAAGCAAAGCAGCTTCAGGCTGTGTTGGAAGAACCGGTGCTGAAATGCTGGGGTGAGCTTCTCCAGACCAAATGTTTGGAGGAGGACTTGGGGGGGTTTAGGAGTTTTAGCCCTTTGCTGAGGGAGTGTGATGTGACTTTTACAGTTTAAATGGGCTTAATTGAGCTTTGTTTAGCTCACTTTAGGAGTTAATTAAAATTAAGGAGAGCCTAAATCTGCTTGCAGAATGCAAAGTAACAGCTTTAGAAATGGTTCTGGTGTAACTCCCCTTTATGTGTCTGTGTAGGCAAATCGTTGTCCACAGATCTCACATCCTGCTCCTCGCCTCCTTGTGAGGCTTGGGCATGGAATTCGCAGATGAGATTCACAGAAAAGGCCTTGATTACTTGTGTTTTATAAAGGAGCTTGGTCCATTGTGTCTGTCCAAATTCGGGAATGAAATGTGACATCTTGGCTAAATTCATACCTTGTAATTACACTGTCTGCATTTCCTCTCAGCTGTGGGGAGGATCAGAAGCATTTGGAGCTGGGGTGTGTTATTCATGCTGAGTATTTGGGAGCTTTGCAGGTTCAAAGCACTTCTCAGACTTTTAACTAAGCTGTGTCTGTGAGGCTGGAATGTTTGAGCTTTATTCTGAAACAGAAGACAAAGATGGGCTTTAAACCTGAAGGTGTTGCAGATAAAGGCTGTTAGTTTTCCCCGGGAGGGAGCTGCTGTTGGACGTTACATCAGCTGAATGTTTCTGGCTTTACCCCTCCTTGGGGGCTGCAGCTGGAATTTGGTTTCTCTTGTTGTGACTCTGTTCAGTGATGGAGTTTGTGTCTACAGCATAAATTTGCTGCGTGGCTCTGTGTCCGTGCAGCAGTTTTGCAGCTTTCTCATTAAACACTCTACAAGTTCAAAGGACCATCCCTACCCTGGTGCCTGTGATTAAAGAGGCTGCATGCTTCTATTTTGGGATCTGAGCTGCAAGTTTTAATAATGGTATTTTTTTTTTGGACACTTAATAAGCTGACAGTTGCCCTTCCACCCACGAGGGAGGAAGTGCCATGTGCTGAAGGGGACAGAAAGCCAGACTGACATGAGCTGACCCTGTCCCCCAACCCCATTGCAGATTACACCGTTGGGAAGAAAAGTGCCAAAGCTGTGGAGAAATCTGCTCCAGCCCCGCTTGCTCCAGCCACCGATCTCTCAGGCCGGACATCTCAGGGTGGGCATCACCAGCACTCCTCTCCCTGCCAGCATCGAGGTCAGGAGATCCAGTGACAATCCCATCTCCCTCTTCCCCCCACAGGTGACGTGGACAAAGCTGTCACAGAACTGATCATCGATTTTGATGTGAACCCTGAAGAAGAGAGCCCATATGAAGCTCTGTACAACGCCACATCCTGCCACTCCCTGGACAGCCTGGCCAGCGGGAGATCGTCCGACCGGGACTCTGTGAATAAGGAAGCTGAACCCAGTGGCCTCAAAGCAGCTGGAGTCAGGCCTGTATGTAGCTCACCCCTGCTTGTCCTAGAGCCACAGAGGGCTGACCTGCAGGGTCAGGTTTTGCAGCAGGCTGCCCAAGCTTGAGGAAATCTTTAAATCCTTCTGTGACATTGATGAGAGCAGGCAGGTGCCTCTGTTTCCCTGCCCTGTTCGCAGGGATTGCCTAAAAACAGCCACTTCTTCATTTTACCTTGTGTTGTATCCTTCTGTTTTCTGGCAGTGCATTGGTGCCAGTGAATCTTGGTCTTTTTTGCAGAAGGGCTGGCCTTTCTCCTAAAAATAGTTCTGGAAACTTGTATGAAGCATCTTCTCATGTCTCACTGCTTTACCAAAGCTAAGGCTCTCAGGAAATTATCTGTAATAACCTGTTGGAGACTAGTTGGCAGTGGAAGGGGTTTTTTTGTGTGTGTATTACTTGTAGAGCTCTGTAGAGGGTACTCCAGGCTTTACAAGGCAGCGCAGATCTCCTGGAACTGTCCCCAGTGAAGTCTTCCTCACCTTCTGTCAGCTGCACCTGCTGCCCCAGTAGTGATCAGCAGGAAGGCTGCTGTGGGGCAGATGGGACACAGGCCCTGCAGTGCTGGGTCAGCTTCAGTCTTTGTGTTCTGGTTGGTTTTCCAAAGCCTGCTCTGTTGAGGCCTTTTTGGACAAAAGGCAGAGCAGCAGTGAACAATTAAACTGCTGGGGTCACAGTAACCATGGTTCCCCTCTGTGCAAAGAGGTGAAGCCTTTGGCTTGTGCTGAGAGCAAGCAGATAGAAATGAAACAAAAGCTTTGGATGATGGACATTTTGGCCAGATCTCTCAGGTTTCCTGTACCAGGCAGTCGTGTTACTGATCAAATCTTGTCATTGTTCTGCGCTGATGGTGTCTGGTATGAAATGAGCTCGGTTCTGTCAAGGAAAGTAAGGAAAGACAAGAGCTGAGCTGCAGTGAAAAGAGAGCAGGAAGAGGGACATGCTGCAGTAGCTTTCTAGAGTTTGAGCAGTGCTGCTCCCTTTGCCATTAGATGGAGCTGTGGCTGGGCAGGAGGTGGCCCCGGGATGTGCTCGGCCTCAGGACTAGGCAGCAGCTCCAGCTGCCCAGTTGCAATCCCAGGATATCAGAGGAGAGCAGTGCAGCATAGTTTCTTGATCCCTAGAGTTTTCCACTATAAAAGGTGCCTCTGGCATCAGTTTCACTAAGCCACAAGCCCTTTCTTATCAGCTCATTGCTTACTCCCCTGTGTAATGCTATGAAGATGCTGGTTTGGGTCTGAGTGAGACCAGTGTGAACAGACTGATGTCCTGAGGAAGAGGAGGAGGAGGAAAGGCAGTGGCCATTGTCCAGCTCTGTGCTGTTAGGGGTGGACTTCTCCTCCAGCCACATTAATTTGAAGAGGTCCTCGCTGCATCCAGAGTAGTGGGGACCTAGAGCTGGTGGGGGCAGAAGGGATGAGCTGACAGTGTCTGTCTCACCTGCAGAGAGAACGTCCTCCCCCACCAGCCAAGCCCCCGCCTGATGAAGAGGAGGAGCAGAATGTGGAGAAGAAGACAGGCCACAGTGCTCCCTGTGAGGTACATGGGGCTGGCTCTGGGGTGTTTTGTGGGAGAGTGGTTTAAACATCAGTTTTAATAGTTTGGGAGGAGCCAAGGATGCTGTTACCTTCTGTGCTCATTGGGCTGTGAATGTGAAGAATTCCCTCACTCAGCACTGCTGCTGTCCCTTACCATGGGAACTTCCTTTGTCCGGTTCTTCCAGGGCACCTCAGAGTTGACCTTCAGCCTTACTTTCCTATTCTTGGCTGAGAATTCCCTTAGGAAGAGATTTTTCTGACTCACGTTGCGATGTGGACCATTGCCCACTAGTAATGATCCCACCACAGGCATCTTCAGTTGGACTGAACCACAAAGGGGCTGTGAGTTCCTGCTTCCTCTGAGCTCCCAGCTGTGGAGGAGCTGCATGGGCTTGTGGCTCCCACTGACACAAGCACAGATCAGGGGCTTGAATTCAGCCAAGGATCTGGCCCAGCATGTGTTCAAAGCTAGGGGTCAGTGCATGTGAGCTGCTTTCTGATGGAACTCAAGCTCTCCCATTTCATATTGTTGCTGCTGGGGCTTCCTGTTGCTTGTCTTATTCACCTGCCTGTGAACCTCAGATCTAAGGACTCTGGGAGACACGGCTGTGGGAAACCACAAATGTGCCTTGGCAACTTCAGCTGACACCCAGGAAAACCTTCAAAGCAAATCCAAATCCTGTGGATTTCTGTGCTCTCCCAAAGGCAGTGGGTTGTGTGTGAAGCTCGTGGAACGTGTGCCACCTCTGCTGTCAGAGCAGGCTCTGGTTCTGCAAGTGCTTTCTTTGAATGTGTTGATCTGCTGGAGTTCTGCAAGGCATAAATGAGATCTGTTTTCTGGAGAGTGTCAAATCCACACGAGACATGGGTGAATATGGCCTGCTGTAATAGAACTGACTGCAGAGAGGGAGTAAACTCTGAGCTGTGCGTGAGCAGGGAAACTGGGCTGTGACATTGTGGACTGATCCCTGCCCTGCTGTTCGAATGCAGGGGGTGGTAACCAGTCCTGTGCCTGGCTCTGGCAGAGGAGAGCTGGGCAGCCGGTCATCGAGTAATTGGGAAGCAGAACTTGTTTATGACAATAATCACGAGGGAGGGAAACGTGCCCTGACCATTCCTGCTGAGCTTTCTTGGCATGTTTAATTACCAAACACCTGCTGTGTTGTCCTGCCTTTAATGGCTTTGGAAGCACAATCCGTTAAAGGGAATCTTGCTGGCAAATGGCAGAGTGACTCGCTGGAGAGACCTTGATTTGTGACCAACTTCAGCGACAAAACTTACAGGCAGCGTGTGGCTGTCTGGAAATGACCTTTTGGACGTACTGATGAGGAGTTTGGGGCTGATCTTTGCTTGCTCCTCCTGGCCTGCTCTTTTCTAACTCTTGCCCATCTTTTATCACCTCAGAGCATACTCTCCCAGGGCTGGGCAGGTGTGCACATGTTCTAGGAATGCTGCAAACATTCTGCTGCAGCATCCCAGTCTGCCACCTTCCAGCCCTGTTCTCCCATTGGAGGCAGGACACTTAGTCATTGAGTATTCTGGGGTTGGGCCAAACTCTAGTTTTCCAAAGTAGTCTTTTTATTCCTTGCCAAACTGGGGCTATCAGTCAAAACAGATGAGCGTAAACAAGAAACTTCACTTTCATCACGGAATAGCGTTAGTACAAACAGGCAAAGGAGCTGATTGTTTGGAGGTGCTTGAGTGGTGCCTTTCACTATCTACAGAAACCTTCTGGGTTTGGAGCTGAGTAAGAGACTGCACTGTCAAATTAAACTCCAGTTCCAGTTGTTTACTGCTTGTCTCCAGAAGGGAAGTGCAGATCAAGGACAAGGCGCCACGTTGGCTCCAGGAGTTTGGTCTGCAGCTCTGGGGAGGGAGAAGAGAAGAAGAGATGAGTTACCCTTGAAAAAGTCTTTCAAAGTCCTCTGCTGTGGATTAATTACACCTTAAAGAGCATCCTGATTGTTCACAGCATCTTATTTTTGGGCTTTGCTAACAATTAACATTTATACATGCAAACAACATGGCTGAAGAACTAAAAGCTGATTTGGAAGAAAGCTTTACTTGGTGGTGTTGCTTCTGGTCACAAAGCCCACAGAGCAAGCAGTGTTCTTTAGCAATGGTCTTCATTTTGAGTGAATTTGAACCTGGAACACTATTTAGAGCTTGGAAGGATGAGAGATGAAGAAAATTAAGTGTCACCAGGCCTGTGAAAGTTCAGAGTAGAAACTGGGGACTGTGTGCTGCTGGAGAGCTTCTGCCTTTAAAGAGGACAGCACAGGAATCATCATCCATAGGAGTGTCAGGAAGACACCAGAGCCTGGCTGAAGCACCAGGCTGCTGCTGTGCTAACAGGCTGCTGCTGGGCAGGACTTTTCCAAGATCACTGGCAAGAACCTCTTACCTGCTGTTCTGATCTGATGGTTTTGTGCCACCATCTGGTCAGAATTTTTCTCTAATTTGCTCATTATGAGTTCCTTCACCTGGAAAGAAGCAGGTCTGCTTGGCAGCTCCTGCACAAAGCAGGTAGAATAAATAAATATTTCCCATGCTGAACATGTCCCGTTTCCTCCCATTGGGAAAGTCACTTTAAAAGCCAGCTGGGTTTGTGCAGAACAGCACATGGATGTCAGAATTTTGTCTGTGCTGCTGACTCTTGGGTGTCTCTCTAAGACTCCTTTAAGCTTCCAGAGCTGGGTTGCAGTCAGGTAGGCACCAGTTTGCCCTTGGAGCAGCTCTGGTGCTTTTACTTTTGGGAGAAGCAGGAGGTGGTCTGTGCTCAGCTCGTGAGACAGTGGCAGGTCCAGGGGTCTGAGCAGTAGAAGGCCCACTGGGGTCATGTTTTATTCAGACCTGTTGTTCCCTGTCCTGGCAGCAGGTAGGAATTGTTTGCTTTCTGGCTTGGGTTTGTCCCACTGTACTTGGGTGTAATCATACATGGGGTCACAGAGTGGTTTGGGCTGGAAGGGACCTTAAAGATCATCCAGTCCTAAGCCCTTGTCATGGGCTGGGACACCTTCCGCTTAACCAGGTTGCTCCAAGCCCTGTCCAACCAACTTCCAGGGCATTCACAATTTTCTCTCACTCCATGCCCCTCCCCAGCTCTCTTGGAGCCTCTTAGGGTGCATTCCTGGGTCATGTTGTGCTCCTGAGACAGGGTTGCATGAACCTGCCAGGATATGGCCAGGAGATGGTGCTGAAAAGCAGCCAGCTGTGCTGGCAGGGTGCCCTGGTGGCCAGTTTTGCCCCTTCAGCACTGGGATGGCACACGAGGATATCCAGTGCCTGTTATCCTTGGCATTGATGCAGACCAACATGTGTGAATCTGCAGCAAGACTGGTCTGGATCCTGCACCAAAACCTCATCCCTGCACATGCCTGGTGGCTTTCCAGAACAGCTCGAGGAGAGTCTGCCAGGGTTACAAACCAGCTCTAAGTAGAGGCTTTGGGGGATTTAAATGAGCACAATTGCTGATGCACTGAAGTTAAACTGAGTTCATACAGTGCTGCCTGAGGACTGTTTAGTTCTGAATATGCCATACATCCTCAGGTCAGAAATGCAGATCTGAGATGCCTGAGAAGGTGGAAGGGATTTGGGCTTTTGTTCTTTCCAGCCCTGTCCTAATAGGGCTGGCAGCTAAAAAGTGAATGACGATGCAAATTCCAATAGCAACAGCGAGCCTGAGATGGGATGAACAGGAATAACGGTCTCAGCTCTTTTCCCCCTCCAGGCTGTCTGCAGCCCTTGCACAGTTGGTCAGTGCTGGAAAGATGTCAGCAGCCTGAAATACTAAAAGTTAAAGGGGTTTGGGTGGGGTTTTCTTTAGGGGATTCAAAAATCCCGAAGGGGAATGTTACATTTTGGCTCACGCTCCGCGGTGAAGGTGTTGCCTCTGCCAATTCTTTGCTTAACCCATGGCATAGAAGCTGTGGGATTTATGCTGGGACAAAGCATTGCTTTGCAGAGCACCACATTGTGCTGTTCTTCATTAGGCCTCTGCTGCCCGGGGGAAAAGCAGGGGAAGTGGAGCTGAGGAAGAGGAACACCCCTACGAGCTGTTGCTCACAGCAGAAACTAAAAAGCCGGTTGCAGTGGACAGGAAAACAAAAGGTGAGTGACCATCCAAAAAGCAGAGCTGTTTGCTTGCATGCACTTCAGGAAAACACGAGGGCAGAGGGCAAGTGGAACAATGAAAGTCTCTGCTGGGTGGGGGCTGGAGGGTGATTGTTGTGTTTCCTGGTAATCTCTCTGTAAAGGAGAGCTCTGAGCATTCCTGTACAGAGTGTCCACTGTGGGACAGTTCAGAGATTGCAAGGATCTGCTCTGTGACCTCAGAAATGCCCAAATCTCATGCCTGGCCAAGCAAAGGCAGAGGGTGAGAGGCTGGAGGCTGTGCCTCTGCCAGGGAAGATGAGCAACACGAGTGTTCCAGTGAGCCGTGTTCTCCATCCAGCTGGCGCTGCAGGTTTCTGCTATCCTGCTGTAAAGTCAACATCCTGCTCTGTGTTTGAGCTAATTTGAGATGGAAACTAACAGAGGAGGAAAACAAAAATGTGTAGAGCAAGAACTAGAACTGTCTGAGACCATGGGGTACACAGGTTGATATTGAGGCAGTTTCTCCTCCCCCAGAAGGACCTTAGAGCTTTACAAAGCATCTGGGAACACCTTGTCTCTTGTGATAGGCTGTTGTTGGCTTTTTGGCTTTCCTTCAACAATAACAACAAAAGATTTGTTTAGAGGGAAAATATTTCCGCTTTATTCAGAAGTCTTGAGCAGAAATTTGGGTGGATTTAGTTTGGATTCTCACACTGGAATCCCTCTAACGATGGACAGAGCTAGCAAGGACTTGAGAAGAAGCCTCATTGACTGCTTTGTCACCTGCAGCTTTTCTCCCCTCCTGTCATTGCTCGGGTCCTGCTGCTCTCGTGGCTGCTCCAGGGTGGCACAAGAGGTCATTGTGTTCCCACCAGCACTTGCCAAAGCCCCTCATTGCCAGAGGCAAATTTTGGGAGCTTTTCAGATTGGTGCTTTGCAGTCTGGGCCAGGAACAGTCCTTGGGCAACAGCCTGAGCCAGGGCTTTCAGGCTTTCATCAGTGGGCAGCTATTGCTGGTTATTCAGGCATGAGCTATTCCAACTGCTCCACTCCTTCCCCTGGCTGCTGAGTCCAGGCTTGCTTGGTAAGAGTGGAGGTGTGTCCTAATAATGTGTCAGCTTAAAACAAAACCTCACAGTAACACAGCTGACTGTTCTTGATGCAGATCTCTTCCCCTGAACACCTGAAGACAGGAGAAGTTGCAGGAAGATCTTTATGGATCCTTTTATGGATCCAGAGCGGAGTCCCATCTTTTAATGTACAGTTGGAAAGAACAAAGCTGTGACTTCATGGTTTGCACTCCATGGAAAGTGTTGGTAACGAGCCTGGAGCCCTTCCCACTGTTACAGTGGGAAAAATCCAAGGATGCAGTTGAGTTTTTCCTCATCTTCCCTGACTTTCCCATTCTTTAAATGCAGTCAGTGTTGTGGCTGATTATGGGGGGAGAAGATAAATTTAAGGAGTGGCAAAGTTAAGCAAGAGTCAAGGGAGAGACCGAAGCCTTGCTTGGGGTGTTGGAGAATTTTCCCACCTCTGGGTCAGAAGGATCCTGGAGCATGAAAGGCAGCAGCTCGATCCCAAAACACAGAACAGGCTGAAGCATGGCTTTGAAATGCTTCTTGGCTCTCAGTCTGAGGGTCTGGCCTTCTGGATGAGTTCTGGAGCAGCCTTTGGTCAGGAGAGGAGGGCTTGGGTTCTTGTGGCTGTTGAAAGGGCGTTTCAGGGCAGCAGAAAGCTGAATTTCAGGCACGCGGGTTTAATGGTGCCTTTCATCTGTGATAGCTGCCTTTGTTCCTCTGGCTGCCAGTTGTCCTGTGTCCAGCAATTAGATGAATGTGGCATTATCCACTGGCTTTGGTGGCCTTTGTGTGTATTAGAGCAGCTCGCTGTCACATGCTGGAGCACTGGAAGAAGTTGGCCTCATGTTTTGGGCAGAGTATCAGAAGTGGTTTAAGCCAAATGCTCTCCAATCCACTTTGGTGTGCAGTCACATGTGTGGAGTCAGGGCACTCAGGCCCTGTAACAGGATGTGAAAATAAGGCAAAAGAAGAGGAATGTGTGTGGAGTGACCAGGAGGAGGCTTCTGAACTCCTGCTGCCTCCAGAGAGACCTAATGGAGGGTGAAAAGCCTTGAGGTTTGACCTGTTTGGCTTCTCAGGAGTCATACCCAGGTGGTGTCAGCAGTGACCAGTTGCAGGTAGGACTGACTTGGTGCCTTCTGGTAGTTCTTACAAACTGGTACTTGTTGAGGTTATTCTGTGCTGCTTCCATAGGAGGTCCAGCTTGAAGTCCCCACTTGGCCCTTCCTCCTGTTAGAGATTTTCTTTGTGGTTATGCTGGTTCAACCAGCACAGTGTGACTGTGCTGCTAAGCAGAGAGCAGAGATGAGCCAGCAATAAAGTCAGAACAAACTGCAGAGAGATTGAAAGAAGCTCTTTTCTGAAAGCCAGAACATGTCTGCTGTAACAGCAAGGTGGACATCACTGTGGGGGTTCTGTGGGGACACTTGGTTATTGCAGGCAAAGGTTTGGGGACAGCTCTTGGTTTGGTGAAGATGAAGTTCAGTACAAGCCCACAGTCTTTGTGTCCATGACAACAAGGTGTTATCATGGACAGAGGACAGAACCCTGTCCCTTATTCCAAGCCAAAGCCTGTGTTTCTGCCGTCATGGTGTTGTGCAGTCACATGAATGATCTCTCTAAGCAGGGCAGTGTCTCATTGCCCTTTCTGAAGAGGGGAGTACAAAAGAGCACAAATTCAGGTGGATAAACTCTGTCTGGAATGACTGAGCCTGGCGAGGTTAACACAGGAGTGTGCCATGCTCAGCTGGGTTACACACGAGGTAGCTGCTGTGGAATGGGCCTGTCTTTCAGTTCTGTTGTAGGTGAAGGACATTTTTGCACCCCTCAAGGCCAGCTGCTTCTTCTGGCCTTCTGTTTTTACAGGAGGGAGATTTGCCTACTCCTCACTTGACAAATTCTGGCATGGTGTAACATGGGCAGCCTTTTCCATGTGCAAATCAGAGGCTGCCATGTGCCTCACTAATTTTAAGGTTGGGGAGCTTGAGCAGGCAGCAGCTGCAGGAACAGCTTCATTCTCCTAATCCAGGGTTGTGAAACAAATCCTGCTGTTGATACATAGGGAAAGAAATCCAGTGGAGGCAGTGCAGTTACAGCTTAGGGTGGAGTGTTTAGGGAAGTGCTTCCTATCTGGAGTCCTCAGGCTGCTGGCAGAGAAGCTCTTACTGGAATCCTCCCGGGGATGCAGACAGTCTGTACCCAGGAAGGGCTCCTGATCCCAGGAAAGGTTGGGAACAACCTCTCCTGTGGGTGAGACCTGCTTCAGGCTGTGGCTGAAAAAGGCAGGATCTATCAAATGATCTGTTCTGGAGCATAAAATCAGTGAAGGGAGTGAAATCCATGAAGGGAGCTGGGCAGAAGTCCCTGTGCTAAGGACCCTTTCTGAGTGTAACTGGAGGAGGAGGAGGATTCTTTCAGATCCCCTAAAAGGAGAGGCATGGAGAGCCCTGCATGTTCCTGCTGTGTGCACCTCGGTGACAAAAAGACTGAGATGACTTTCTGCATTAGTTCTTCTGTCTGCAGCTTTCAGGGCAGGCTCTGAAATGTCTCCTTCAAGATATTTCTCACAATTTCTGAGCAAGTGCTGTTGCCCTCACTCCATCCCTTTCCTGGCAGCTGCCCTGTGTTTCAGAGTCCCTCTTCAGCTCACAGATGAGTGGGTGGCTGGGATTCCTGTGCAACAGGAGCCCTTTTGTGAGGTGCTGGAGCTGAATTTGGAGCACTTTGTTCTGGCTGGACTCAAGTGTTAAGAGCACGTGGCACAAGCTTTGGCCAGCTACCTCTCTGCCTTCAGCAGAAATGTCAGTAAAGGTTTGGCTGGGGCATGCAAGAAATGGTTTCCATGGAAGGGAAGAGGTTGGGAGGAAAAAAGTTCTCCCCACAGGTTTATGTGAGTGTCCCATCCCTGCTGTCTTGCTCACCTCTCTGTGGCTTTGTCTGTCCTGTGAACGTAGCACATCTGATCTCTGAGGTTTGTCCTCTGAGGATTCTCTCCAGCACTGGAGCTTCAGAGCTTTATGCAAAGTAACTGGGTTTAGTCTGGCCTTGTAATCCGGGGTGCTGCTGCTGGTCCCTCTCAACCAGCACTGGGACCTGCCTTCCCCTTGGCAGCTCCAGTCACAGAACTGGTGGTTTATGTGCCTGTGCAAGAGAGTCAACAACTACTTCACTGTCCTGGAATCTCTAACTCATAGGATCCAGGATGAGATAATCCCTCACATCACTTGATCCCAGTGAGGGCTGTGGCTGCTCCTGTGCCTTTGAGAGGGACTCAACCATGCTCATCAGGCACAGGGTACCTGGCACCCCCACTCTAAGAAAAATTACTAGTTCAGCCCTTTCCTGCCCATTTCTGGTGTGAGGGCAGACCACAAAGCCCAGTGGGTATTGGTGTTTGAAAGTCCCATGGTCAGGCTTGGTGCTGGAAAGGTGCTGGGAGTTGGGCTCTCTGCTGCTGCTAACAGGCTGCTTTTAGTTAGAGTAGAACTCATTATTTTGCTCACGGAAAGGAGGGTTCCTTTTGCCTTGGCTTCCCAGAGCTGCTGTCTGCAAAGCAAGTGATTTCCTCTTCACATCCAAACATCCTCTCTGCACTTCAGAGCCTCATTATCGGAGCCTTTCGCTGTATTGTTCCCTTGCAGCATCAATTTTTAGAAATTCAGACTGTAGATTTTGTTCATCACTAAATGGAAGCAGTTAAAATTCACAAGCAATGCTGGGAGGGTGAAGGAATCCTAGGAAACCAAAGTTAGACTTCTTGGCTTGACAGAGTTTTGCTTTTGCAGTTGAAATGCGCCTTCAGCTGTGACAAAGGTGAGTGTGTGTGTATGTGTGTGTGAGCACTTGGGATCAGTCAATTCTTCATGGTTTATGCAGGACCCTGGTACCTGATATTAAAGTTGCTGGGGCACGAGTAGCTGGGAACCAGTGTCACGTTTCTGGGGCAGCTGGTGCTCCACCAGCTCTGACCACTCTGTGCTCAGTTCATTGCAAAAGAGACTTTTTGCTCAAGCTTTTTTTTCTTGCATAAACTGTTTATTTCTCTCCCCTGAGCAGGGAGGAGAGGTTAAACTCGGAAGCCACTAGGGAGGGAAGCAGTGGGTTTTTTTGGGAGCGGATTTTGGAACTCACAGGTTGATTACAGTCCAGGCGTTTTCCCACCCTGCAGCCCGTGCCAAGAGCCGGGCGCACGGCTCTAAATAACACTTTGGCCTTTATGGAAACGGATCAGATGTTCCAGGAGCCTCCGTCTCTGCTGCTCCCACCTCACTTGCTCTCTGCAGGATATAGTTAGCACTTCTCTTGGCCTTATATAGCAAGGCCTGATAGTTAGTGTTAACAGGAATAAAAAACACGGAGAGCTGCCAGATTGCGTAAATCGGGCCAGTGTTTGGAATTTCATAAATGCCATGACTTCGGGTACAAGTTGAGCACACGGAACAATACGGAACTGTTCTCTCTTTATCTCTCCCTCCCTTGCTGAGGGAGGGCAGGGAGAGAGCTGGAATTTTGCTGCTGCTTCTTCTTCCATGTTTTTAATTTCCCCCCTCCTCTCTGTTTTCATCCCCTTGAAGACCACAGGAGGAGCAGCGGCGGCCGCAGCCAGGACTCTGCCGAGAGCCAGGACATCCAGGTGCCAGAGCAGTTTTCAGGGTTGCTCCACGGCTCTTCTCCAATCTGTGAGATAAGCGAGGACCCTTTCAGGCTCGTTTCCTCCGCCGAGAAGGGGGACACGGAAGCCACGAGCCACCCCGCTGCTATGCAGCTGGAGGACACCGAGTTAGCCTCGACAGGACCAGCACGGAGCAGCTCTCCAGACCCCACGCAGACCGCGGTGTACGCCACGGTGCAGCACGTCAGCCGGGCGGATCCTGCAGCCGGAGTCACGCCCCACGTGCCGCAGCACCCCGGCGGTGCCGAGCCAGAGGGGGACAGAGCTGTGGGCAGAGCCCACCCAGGCTGCAAGCCCAAAGCCGAGCTCAAACTCAGCCGCAGCCTGTCCAAGTCGGACTCTGACCTGCTGACCTGCTCCCCGACGGAGGACGATGCCATGGGGAGCCGGAGCGAATCGCTCTCCAACTGCAGCGCCGGGAAGAAGCGGCTGGAGAAGTCCCCATCCTTCGCTTCGGAGTGGGATGAGGTAAGGCTGAGCTTGCTAAAGAGCCTCTGTGCCAGGAATGAGTGTGCAGCAGGAGCTCCCCTCTGCCATGCTGCCCTCAGGGGTCCTGGGTGGGTTCCATTGCTTCCGCTAACTCTCACAAGGCATTAACAGGCACGTGCTCACTTGGGAGTCTGCAAGGTGTTAAATGCCAAAAGATAAAGTTCCTTGGAGTGGGGGAATAGCAGAATTACAAGCAGTTTCAAAGTTTGTTGCTCAAATACAGGGCTTGGTTTCTTTTAGGCAAGCCAGATATGGTTTCACGTCCCCAAAATGAGAAAGACTTGATAACAATGCCCTTCACCAACCTTTATCCTGATTTCCTCCTTCCAGTTCTTCCCTGTTGACTATCCCAATATCTTAGAAGTGTTGTGTTCCTGGGTCCCTGCTGCTGGGGGAGTGTGAGCAGTGCCCGGGGGTTCATGGGGTTGGAAGGAAGACAGTAATTAGGCTGGTTTGTGTATTTGATAGCCCTGCTCTCCTCCTCACACGCTATTTCAGCGGCTGGTTAGCAGTCACTTTATTATCATATCGGACGCCCAAGGACAGTTAAATATTTCATGCACAGAAAGTTGGCCCTGGAGAGCCACTGGGGCAAGATTAAGTGTCCCTCTGAAATTCAGCACCGCAACATTACTGAAACATTCTTTGGGGATGATTCTGTGCTGGGAGAGCCGGGGCTGCGGAAGAGATAAGCTCGGATGAACCACTCTTTGTACTCTGAAAAGGAACTAAAACCCCTGGCGTGGTGCTGGGGGTGTGGAGCCACGTGTGCCGGGCGTGGAAACCCAGGGGAGGGTTGTGCCCCTGCACTGGCTGATGCTCAGCTGCCTCTCCAGCCCTGACTCAGAGAAAATTATCATCTGGGGAAGAGGGAGGTATTTAGAGATGCTAAGAGCAACGTGAGAATCCATTCCTCGGTCCGTTCTCTCCCTCCCCCTCACTCCCTGCCGGGTCTCAGGGTTGCCAAATAGATATTTTCCTCTGCAGCTGCTTGGGCTGGAGAGACTTCACTGTTAATTGCCCAGGTCAGTTGTACCATGGCTTAGGAAAAGGCTCTGCAGCAGGAGGTTCTTTGGAAGGGCTGGATAATTCCCTGTGCTTTTATCTGAGCTGTTTGCAGCAGGCACTCAAAGGGCAGAAGCCTTTGGCACAACTGCACTGGTAGCAGAGGTCAAGTGCTGGGCTGCCTGCACTGCCTCTGCTTCCTCTGCTCAGATGAACCCTTGGAGCTGCTTCCTCCTGTAAACAAATCCCTCATTTCCCCTGAGGCAGCCGGACAAGCCCCAGGAGAGGAATCTGCTTTTCCTTCCCCTCATGTTTAGGTGAGGAAATCAGAGAAAGAATGCGAAAAATTCACATCTGTCTGCAATGGGACAGGTCTCACTTTTTAAATTAAAGTCTGGCTGGTCATAATGGCAACAGTGAGATTTAAACATAAATATAATTCTGTGGTTGTGTGTTGAATTAGTTCCCTGGATGGGATAATGCAGCAGCTCAGAACTGGATGCAACTTGCAGCCTCTGCATTTACCAGGGCAGTATAAACCATGTTGAGCCACCCCTGTTAGCAATGGTTTGGCTTTCCCTCTGTACTGAGGGGAAACAATGGCAGATTTATATTACTCTATTAATTTTAATGGCCTTTATGCAGGTGACTAAGGAGGGAAGTGATCCATGTGCAGCTCTCTCTGTCTCCCAGCTGTACCCAGCAAGCTGAGGACTCTGCCTGCTGGCCTGGCCAGCAGTAGGTGTGTCTGTGCAGGGCACAGGAGCTTGGGGAGGGATCTGTGGTGTCCCTGGACACATGAGATCCACAGCAGAGCCTGAGCTGACCCTGCTCAGGGCTCTGGTGACTGACTGTGGACAGCAGAAAATCTGCTGCTTGTAAGCAAGGGTCATGTCCTTGCCCTGGCCAGGCACTGCCAATGCCCTTTGTTGGAAGTGGAAGGTGATGCTGGCTTTGCCAAAAGGGTGGGATTGGGAAGGAATGATTCACTTGGCAAAGCTCGTCCCTGTTCCCAGTTGCAGCTCCCCTGCTCCAAGGACCTGGCCCAGAGTGTTGCTTTGTGCTCTGTGCTGTCCAGGAGCCTGTTCAGCCCATGTCCCATCTGCTCCTGACCCCTGCTCCTTGCTGGGAGTGGGAGTGCACTGTGCTGCCCCTGCAGCTGCTGTCAGGGGGGACTTCTGTGTGAGCAGAGCAGAGAAACTCCTAAACCAAACATCTATGTATTGCCCAGGGAAGTGAGGGCTGAAGATGCTCAGCCCTGCTCTGGTGGGAAGCAGGGTGGGGGCATGGAGGGATGTGAGGGGGTAGAGCTCTCAGTCAGCATCACTGTTTGAATCCTTCCAAACCTGTCTGAGGGCTGAAGTGATGGATTTGGTTTTCATCATTGGCTCATGAATATTGAGCAGACAGGGATGCGTGGGGCAGCAGCTCACAGGGGGTTTGGTACAAAACCTGTATTTGCACCTCTGAGGGAGGGGGGCTCTGGCCCCCAGCCCCACTGCCAGCCCCCTTTTCAGGGAAGATTAAACTGCTTCTGCTTTGCCTTCCTGCTCTCTAGAGCAGCTCCAGACCTGCCCTTCAGCCTGGTTCATGCTCCAGGCTCCAAGTAGGGATGTCTGCAGTCAAGACCTGGGGTTGCTCTTCTGCCTGGTAGGTGCTGGTAAGAAAAACGATCTGCTAAATGATCAGGGCAGAGAAACAGGAAAGTCTGCTGGGAATTAGCCTCAGACCTGGCTCCTGACATCCCTTAAATATCCCCTGACATCCTCTGCTTCCAGCTGCCTGCTATGAAGTCATCTGTTCCCATGCTGAATTTGAATTTTGGAGGTTCCAGTATCCTTCTCACAAAATGAGGTTGTAGTTCTGTGTTCTGACTTAAGTCCTCCTAGGAAGAGATTAAACATCCTTCAAAAAAAAAAAACATTAAGGAACTGAATAAAACATGCATGTTAGTTTAGGTTTTCTTATATAAAAGGAGGTGCACAGTCTTCCACTATTTTTTTTCCCCCCAAGTGAATTAGCTAATGGATATTCTGTAGCTAATTATGGCTCTGGACATTCATCTCCCAATGACTAACTGCAGTGGTGCTCCATGTCTCCTGCAGAAGGAATGCTTTGCATTTGTAGTAAACATGGATGTGGTGTTTCACTGGTTCCTGACCCATTCTGGGGCTGTTGATGTCCCCTAAGGATGGATGCCAGGAGCAGATGGCACATCTGTGGTGCCTTCCACCTCAGGCGTGGAGCTGGGATGCAACTTGATAGAGGTTGTGGCTGCTGTGAGTGGGTGCCTTTAAACCTTGTCTGAACTGTTGGGTGTTCCAATACCCTGTGGAATCAGTGTCTTAGTTGCAGGCTTACTTTGGAGGATTAACAACATTTGCATTGAAATGTGAAACTTTCTGGAAAGCTTTTGATGCAAAACCTGCCACTGCCTTAAAACAGCCAGGAGCTGAAATTCAGAGCTGCCAGCCAGCACCGTTGAAAGAAAATGCAAATATTCCCCTTGTTACTCAGGAAGAGCTGCTGGTTTTGTGCCTGGTGAAATTGCATGATGTAAAAGCTCAGGTGTTAGCCTCTGCCTCCCAAAATGTTTCATTTATTCTCTTGGTTCAGGTGTTCAAATCTCAGTTTGCCCTGAGTTTGGCTGGTAGGACCAGGCAAGGTGGCTTGAACTATCCCCAGGTGTCCCCTGCCCCAAGCAGACCCTTGCCCTCAGCTCACATTCCAGTTTCCCCTTCGCCTGAAATAGTTGTAATTTGCTTTTATCTAGGGCACAAGCAGTAGTGGGGTCAGTATTTTTGGTCTTGATTTCTGCTAAACAAGCATGGCCATCAAGGTCTTAATCAACTTAATTATTGGGCTGATTATTCTATTGTCTCCAGATCCCAATGCTTCCTCCTGTTTTTCCTGTGCTAAGGTCAGGAATTCTTACATCATCCCTCATGTCCAATCTCTTTTCTTTGCCCCCAGTGGTGAGATTTCCTCCAGCCTGATGAACTTTCTGAAGTGAAAGCTTTTGTGTTTCCACCATTTTAAAATCTGCTGCAAAGGCCCAGCCTGTTGGAATTGTGAGCCAATGTGGAACTAAGCCAGTCCAAGCCAGTGTAAGATAATTTACTTGTTTTACAGGAAAACCAGTGTGCTGAAAGGCAAATGTAAAGACCAGGCATGCTTTATTCCAGCTGCAAGGGTTGGACACAACAGGGGTGATATTTGTACATTTGTATTTGATTTTGCAGCTCCATCCACCTCTGTGTGTGTTTCTGGGAGCTTCTCAAGTGTGTGAACTCAGTATTTGTGAATCAGAAGCTTTTGATTCTTGTGTGAATGATTCGTGCTCTGACGGATGTTTTGGTTATGTAACAGCCTTGTGATCATCAGCGTTTTGGGGACATTTTTGTTTTTTAGGAACAGAAATGTCCGGCCCCGTGTCCTTACTAAATCCAGTCCTTCATTATGTTCTCTTCCTCTTTACGTCGGATCTTCCAGCACTTCCGAAGCTTTTATTTAAATAAAAAGTCTTGAAGTCTCTCTCTCCAGCCTGGAGCAGCTTCACTGCTTTGTCCCATGGGCCAGAGCCAGCCTTGCTTAAGAGCCTTATGTTGCTTTGGGGTTTGTGTTGGAATGCAGGGATATGGAAGGACAGTGAATTGATTCAGTGCTTTCTGGGGGTTTGCCTTTTTTATGGTGACTCAGAGTAGCCATTGTCCAGTTGTTTCCCTGCTTAGGGCAGATGTGTTGTTGCATTTGGTCATTCTCTTTATCATGTCAGTGTTGCATTTTACTGTTTGTCAAAACAACACTGATATTTGGAGGGCTGTGATACTTCAGATCCATCACACACTGTTGTGAAATTCAAGTTTATACCATAAGTTCCTTTTGGTACATGTTTGTATTTGTAACTTTGGGATTTGTACAAAAATACAGGCTGGAGAGTGGCATGAAGCAACAGGCTCTGGTCCCCATCCAAATGAATTTCTCAGAGACCATATTAAGCCAGAAAATGTGTTTGCCTTTATCACTGGCAAACAGTTGCAGAATGATTTGAAACAAATTCAGCAAGTCTCCATGCTTTGTGGAAGGCTGCTGGGGGAGGATGGAGCACAGCAACTCTGGATCCGAGCGCTCAAATGTTCCGTGAACAACTGGCTGGTGCAGTTTAGCTTGGAATTAATAAATGGAGCATTATGTTTTCCAGGCCTCTGGTGTTTGTTATGCTGAGTTCATACAGGCTGGTGTCTTTTGAAGACACGGAATATACTGAGTGGTGAAATATGAGCCGTGTGCTCCATGGGATGGCAATGGGAGAACAGAAGCTGAAGCATCATAAACTGAACCAGAAGTGGTTTATGGGCTGTCACCAACCTAGAAATGAGATCCATGGCCCAAATCCAAATTTTCCAGGTCTGTACCTGTATTAAGGAGTCAGCAGGTATCATCCTGGATCCCGTTCTTGCTCCATCTCTTTCAGACATGCTGGGGTATGCTGCAGTCCTATCATTCTTCTGCTCCAGGATATATCCCAGCTGAGTCTGAGCAGCCCCCCTTCCTCCTTCAGGGGTGCAGTATCAGTCAGTAATGTGAGGTTTGCTATGGTACTGGAGCAGAGTGGAAGTGTCAGTGATTTTGTACTGCATCATCTGTCGACCTCACGTGCCCAAAGTTCTCCCCTGGAGTTTAGAGCTGACCTGCTGGGCTGTGGTGGGGCTGCTCACAACATCACTGGGAGTTTTGTTGTGCTCAAGGGCTGCTCACATCATCACAGGGGGTTTGCTCTTCTCAGAGGGGTTTGAAATTGCAGAAGCAGCTTGTTTGGGGGTTGTTTATGTTTTAATAATTTGATACCAAATCTGCCCCATGCCCCAGCTGTTCAAGCTTGGAAATAATGAAGTCATAACTCCTGACACTCTCCTGGAATTGCAGAAATTTAAAAGACTGATAACCTTTCCACCCAACTTTGTAAGTAGCTTTCAAGACTGAAATCTGCTGCTGGAGCTGCTCTTGTCTGCTAAGCCTGAGCCCCGGGCGGGTTTGTACAATAGGTTATGAACCCTCAGTAATAAGGATTTATAATGGGAATCCTACTATATTCTTAATTATACTCCTGCTGCAGGGTGTCATTATAGTGCACTAACGCCCTCCATATGGCAGATGGTGCGCACTTCATTCTGTGTGGTTTTATTTAATTACAGACTTTTATTTGAGTAACTTTGCTGCTCGGAGTCTGAGGCCTGTGCAGGTGTACTGCACGTCCTTTTCTTGGTGCTCAGGAATCACTGGTGATTTTTAAGCTGCCAGTTTGGTAAGGGGCCACAGAGGAAGCAGAAGACATCGACCCACACAAGGTAGGGAGGCCCTGGTACAGGGTGCCTGGGGAAGATGTGGATGCCCCTGGATCCCTGGAAGTCTTCAAGGCCAGGTTGGACAGGGCTTGGAGCAGCCTGGGAGAGTGGAAGGTGCCCTGCCCATGGCAGTGAGTGGGTCTGGATGAGCTTTAAGGTCCCTTCCAACGCAAACTGTTTGAGGATTCTGTGATTTTAGTTCTCTCAGGGTGACCTTGATGTGTCCTTGGCAGTTCCTGATGCTGCGTGCAGAGACTGAGAACAAACTTCTGCATTTGCATTGATGGTGACTATAAGGTGAGGGTTTATGAAGCACCTTTCAGAAAGCTCCAGGAGCATCAAGATGCCTCCAAGACTTGGGTGAGTGTCACCCTGACACAGTGATGTCAATCTGGTGCTGTCCAGATAAGGCTCCTACCCTCTGTGTGGGCAGACAGCCTGTGTTGTGTGAAGCTCTTTTACTCTGGGAACAAAAGCCCTGGGGCTGGTTTAATGGCCCTCAGTTCTCTCAGTGGGTTCATTGGCTTCAAACTTCAGCAGTGGCTTGCTGAAGAGATCAGTATGGACATGATGGCTTGGCATCCATCAGGGCAGGGTGTGGAACGGGGCTGGCTGTGGAGCAGAGCCTCTGTGGGGCACTGGGGGACAGGGGGGTCACTGCCCTCTACACAGGTGTGGGACCTGTCCATCTCTGGGTCCCTGCTGCTCCTGCAGGCTGGGACCAGAGAACAGGAGACATCCTGCATCCTGCCCATGTAAGAAGCCACTGGCTGCTCCTGCCATGAGCACTCAGGTGGGGAATTACTGTGCAGGACTCTGGTGTGGAAATGTCTCCTGTCCTGCAGCAGGACAGACCTCGGCATGGCACAAGGCCTCGCTGGCCTTCTGCAAACAAATGGCTTTTCCTCTGCTAGCAGAACTCTGCTCAGGATGGTTTGTTTGGAGGCAGCTTCTGTTTTGGAGTCACTGGCCAGTTGCTATGTTCCCATGGCCGCCTGCCTGCCTGGAAGAGCTCGCCCCAGCACTGCAGGACTCTCAGCCACACCCAGCTCCTTTTTTCAGGACATTTTTATCTTTCACCAAATGTAGGCAAATGTGCAAATAGATCCAAGAGCTCCAATCCTGGTGACTGCTCCACAGCTCCTTCTAGGCACATTCCTGCTGTGGGGTTAATGAGGGGATGCTCATGTCCTTGCTGCTTTTCCTTCTCCCAGAGTACTTCAGCTGTGCAGGGGTTTCTCCTTCCCTGGTGGGATTTGAGGGCTCATGGGCTCACCCTCACTGTCCCAGCATGGAGCCAGCTGCCCCTCTGCATTAGGGATAACAGATATGGTTGCATTAATTTAGAAGGGGGAAGCATTATGTGGTTTTATTTCTGTAGCTGTAAAACAAACCACAGAATCCCCACCCCAAACTGACCCCACAGCACAGTCAGAGATGGGCACTTGGTGCTTTCAGTGGAAAAATACAGGTTAAGCCAAAACAAATCAGAACTGAGTGTTCAGGCTACAACTAAGTCTGAGCTGCAGCACTATATTTAAACATGGTATTTTTGTGTTTTAATAATTAACCAGTGGGAAAGAACAACCTAAAAAAACTCTAGCATAGGCTATTTTCAAGGTATCTTCTCTTCAGCCCCATGTGCACAATGGAGTGCAGCTGAGGAAAGGCTGCAGGGATGCTCTAAAGCAGTGGTTCCCTCTCCAGGCTTGTCCTTCCTCTCATTCTTCTCTTTGCAGCCTCCTAACAGTTAAATCAAGCTGGTCAGCCATAAACCTATGCTTGAGGTGGTGTGTGAGTCTGTTTGAGGTGTTTGCATTTTGTGGAGAGCCGAGGGCAGGCCAGGATTTCCCTGCATTAATGGTAATAGCTGGGACTGTGCGTAACCATGACCAGCACTTGGCAGAGGAGGGCTGGGAAAGGTAATCCTCTGCCACGTGATTGCTTAATTTCCATTCAGTTTTATATAGCACAAGGCAATTCCCTGCTTTTGAGGAAAAGGTTGTGGGTGTTTCAGTGCTTCAGAAGCACCTGCAAGTCCTCAAGGCAGTGTTGAGACTGTAGAGCTGGCAGTGCTGGGGGCTGAGCCTGGACAGCATCAAGTCTCTCTCAAATTAGGAGAGAGCAGCATGATGGAAACAAAGGAACTTGGCCTCAGAGTTAATTTGCAATTTGAATCCAGCTAGAGATTCCCAGACAAGATACAAGAGCAGCTCCAGCTCATAGATGTACCTTGTCCTGAAGCTGATGGACACCAATCTGCAAAGTTTAAGGGCATTAAACTTCTGGAGCTTGAACTGAATTGACCTCAAGACCCAAATTGTGCAGCAATTGCTCAGGGTTGCAGCAGTTATCCCAGAAATCCTCTGCAGCTCAGGCTCAGTGCCTGTCCATGGAAGGGAATAGAACTGCCAAGGCCCTTGGTGGTACCTGGGAATGGGGCTGGTTCTGCATCATCTCTCCATTTCCCTCCAGTCCTGCATGGCCATGGATCTCCTGAGGGTACTTGAGGGCACTCTGAAATTCGAAGGTTTTGCTGGAGAGCATTTGCTGCTTTTGGGGTCAAAACCATCTGCTTTGGTGGTTCCTGTTGGAATGAATCCAGCAGTTCCAGTAAAAGTCACATTCAAGTCCTGGCTCCATTCAGGGAATGAGGAGCAAAGAATGCTTTTGCCTTAGGACAGGATCCATGTGTTCACTGACTCCAGACCTCTCCTGGAGTTTCTTTTTAGATCATACTTCCCTTTTCTGCTTTATGTGTTGTGATTCTTATAGTTTTCCCAGGCTGATTTTCAAATCTCCCAGTAAATGGGCATTAACTGCATTTCAAGCCCAGCAGAGGTGCTCATCCTCATGGTTTTCCAGGGGCAGAGGACCTACATCCTTAATAGTTCTGTTACAGCTCAAAGGACTATCTGGTCCCTGGGGAGATTTAACACTGCAAGTGCAGTGTCCACTGCTCCCTGCAGGAGGAGGGACTTCCTGGACATCTGCCTTGGCAGGAGCCTTGTAAGGGTTTTGTTTTGTTTTGTTTTGGTTTGGTTTTTTTTGTTGTTTCACCAAAACCCCTCTCTGGTGGAGCTCAGCTCCAAACTGCCCCTGAATGTGTATGGCAGTCAGATCCAGCCTCTTGCAGCATCCCCAGGAGCTCCTCACACCACTGGGGTGGTTGGGGACTCACCAAACACAGCATCACACTCAGAGCCAGCCAGGGGTGAAGTCCAGGGAAACTTGGACTTCTTCCCCAAATATGTCCTTAAATGACCAGGAGAAAAAAAGTTGAATAAGAGTTGAGGTTTCTTTCCCCACTCTGTGGCCAATCACTTTGCATTCAGCAGCAGCCACTCAGAAGTGCCTTGCAGGGGTGTTTGCTTGGGAGATTTCCTTTTGGGAGTCTTACTGGAGGCACTTCTTGTTTTACTTTATTCTTTTTTAATTTTCTTCTCTGTTATAGAGTGAAGACTAGGCTAAGCAACCAGCCCTGAGCCCCTTGAATGTGTTGCTCTTTGGCAAACAGTGGGGTTCAGTGCTGAGAGTATTGAAGTGACTGAACTGACCAGTTGAGCTGCAGTTTCTCAGGTTTTTCCTCTTACAAACTAACCTGGGAATTGTCAGTTCTCCCTCTGCACCACTGCACTGGAAACCTCAATTTACAAATTCTGCTCAACAGTTGCTTGAAAAGTTTCTCTTCTCATATAAGGAAGTCTCCTGAAGCTTCACTGGGAATTGCAACCTGCATTAATTTATTCTTTTATGTGTGTGGCAAATGCAGCCATTTCTGTGCAGCTCTTAAGTGGACTCAGACCCATTCCAGCAGAGCTTGTACCTTTTCTTCCTCATTGCCTGGAGGTTTGCCTGGAGCTCTAGACTGAATTTCTTGGTCAGAGATGGAGCTGTCTCCTGCCCCCTCTTCCCCGTCCTTCAGGCATTTGCCCCATGATGCTGCTATCCCAAACAATCTGTTTTCAAGAACCTGATCTGGTGGGAGCACAGCTCCATGCATAGGTTTGGGAAGTGTGGTGGTTTAAAAAATAAATCAAGCCAAAACAAAAATGCCCAACAAAACAGAGTGTGGGGAAGGTGAGCTCCCAGTCTGCTTGCTGGGAAGGAGTGGGTGACAGCATTGCTGCAGCTTCACTGCTGCTGTAGGAGGCTGTGTGCTCCTGCAGGGTGAGTGAGGAGGTTGGGGCTTCTTCCTTATCCCCAGGCTATGCTCCAGAGGGATGGTTTTGTTGAAGGTTTTTATTTCCAAGCACTGGCAAGTTGTGGAAGGGAAAGCTCTGCAGAGCCTCAACCTCTGCATATCCTTTCTGAGCCACCCATCCCAACAAAGACCTACCCTGACAAGGTGTTCAGGATACCTCTTCTGGTTCAGAGACACCGTAACATCCTTTCCTGGATTTCTTCAGCTGTCATGTGGGAGGTGAAATCCTGGGCTGCTTTTACCTTTTCCTGAGGCTTTATGAATAATGCAATGTGTGCTTTTTTTTTTTTTTTTTTAACTTCCAGATTGAAAAGATCATGAGTTCCATCGGTGAAGGCATTGACTTTTCCCAGGAGCAGCACAGGATCTCAGGTAGAGTACCCAGCATGTGTCCATCTGTCCTGGCTGTGCTCTGCACACAAACAAGGTGCTGGCTCCTGTGTGTTGATGTCTTTCACCTGCTTTGATTTTGGGAGGGAGAGAAATGCTCTGGCACAGGAGAGCAGACCTGGGTTCCCACATGATGCTCAATGCTGCTGCCAGCAGTTTTAATTCTACACTCCTTGGGAAAATTGCTTTAATATTCCAGGATGCAGCTGCAGGATTTTCCTCCCATTTCTTTCCATGAGGGCAGCAGCTGTGCTGAGCAGGGTTGGAAGGTGCCAGTGGTGGGTCAGTGTGGGTACCATGCTGGCTGTGCCCTTTGCATGTGGTTAATCTGCCAGGTGCCTCAGGGAGGGTGATCCTGGGCATTTCTAAGTGCACCTGCAGGTATCAATACCTGCTGAACAAGGCTCCTGGAGGACACTTAAAATGTGAATTCCCTTCTCTGCCTTTGAATCGTGAAGCTTGCTGGAGAGCTGCCACCATGAGGGATTCTGTCCTTTTAAATCCTTCACCTCCAGACTGCTGCAGCAGAACAGCTCTGACTTGGGATGGGCAGCAGCTCCTCCTGATGAGATGCTAATGCAGATCCACACATGCAGCTCGCAGGGGCTGTGACAGAGCTCACCTTATACCCATTTGTCACTCAGGTTTTTGCTTAGGTGAGGAGGAACCCACTGTTCCCAGTGGGAGTTCAGGCTGATTCAGGCTCTGCATTCCAGGGTCGGGTGGCTTTGCAGAGGAGTTGAAGCTCTGGGTGGGTTTGTGCTCCCTGCTCTGACAGCCCTTCCTGCACCAGTCCAGGCTGTGATGGATCAATAGCACCAGGGGAAGGTTGACGTGGAGGGGACAGAAAGAGCCAGTGCTCCTGCAGAGCTGCAGCTGTGCAGGGAGCTCTCAGCAAGACAGGCACCCTGGAGCAGGTGGACGTGGGAGCTGCTCTGTCCTGAAGCCTGGGTTTTTCCCACGGGCTGTGCTCTGTCATGCTCAGTTTGGGATCCCTCGTGTGCAGATCTTCTGCTGAGCATGTTCCCTGTTTATGCCTCCTTTCCCTGGAGCAGGCAGAGCTCTGCCAGCCCCTTGCTGGGAGCTCTCACACATTTGGCTTTTCCTCCACAGGGCTTTGTGGGACTGTTGTTGTGCTTCAGGTCATGGTGAATGTGCGGGAAGCTGCAGGGAGCTCCCCAAATGCTCTCTCATCCTTAAAATAAGTGAGGTTTGAGGATATTTGGGCTCATGACTAGCTTGGAGTCTGGAAAGATGAAATGCCTTGTTGGCAGTTCCTGTGGGGATAAGTGTATTTGGAGCTGGGTGTATGAGCAGTTATTCTATGCCACTGCCTTGTGTCTGGGTAAGGGCTGGCAAGGCTTTCTTGGATCTTGGGCAGTCAAGGAGCACCATAATTTTAGGGATACCAAACTCCTGGCATCTGCCCTTTTTCTTAAGGGAGTTTGGCCTTGGAACAGATGTTTCTGTCTCTCTGCACCAAGTTTCCACGAGAAGGTGGGGTGATGTTGGTCCAGCACAGCCCACACACTGATTTCATCCTCCAGACAAATGCAAAGGTCACACTAAAGATTATTACTGAAACAATAACACCTGAAAGCCCCTCCTGAACCTGGCAGCCTCTTCCTCTCTGTGCTGTGGGACTTGAGAAGAGCCTTGCAGGAGGCACTGCAGCTTTAGGAATGCACTCATCATTCCACCTCTGCCCACTGGTCCCCCCTCTGCCAGCTGCAGGCCTCTCAAAGGCAATATTGCCAGAATGTGGAGCATAAGGGGAAGGATGGAGCTGAGAAGTAGGAATTGGTTTCAGTCAGAAGTTGTCATCAGGATTTTGCCAGGGGGCAGAAGTACTGTGATTCTTCTGTTCTTGTACCGTCCTTGTAACACACAGATAACAGGTGTATTTTAGTTTTAGGCATCTTAGCTTTCAGCCTGGGATGTTTTAGGTGTCAGTTCTTCTCTTTTTAAAGGAAACCCCTCCATTCCCTCCATCCAAATACTTCCCTCTCTTCATTTTGTCATGACTTGAAGGGGTTTGTAAACAGAAAGCCTGCAGTTGTTATCACTGCAGGTTTCCCTTTTAAAAGCAGAAATGTATTTACAAGTGCACACAGGGCTGAGTAGAGTTAAGTAATTTCAAAAATTAAATTCAGGAGCTCAGGAGAAGGAGCTGCTGTGGTTTCATTCCCCCTCTCAATACCCCGACAGCTCCCAGGAATGCTGTGGTAGGCAGCAGGCACTTCCTCACCTCTCTCTTGATAAATTAATTCCGAGCCAGCCACAAATCACTTGGATCTGTCGAAGCAGACCAGTGACATCATTTTTTAAAACCCCCAAGCCATGTTGTCCATCATCGAGTAAATATTGAGGAGTCAGTGATTTCCACTGGAGAGTTACGGAGCCGCTGCCTCCCTCCCGGGCGGGTGGGAGCACTGGGAGGGGGGAGAGGATGAGGAGAAGGGAGGGACAGCGTGGAGCGTGGGGCTCGCGGCTCAGACAAAGCCGCCGCAGCCGCCAGCGGAGCGCAGGGACCGGCAGGGGAAAGGATGGAGGGGAGGATGGGGAGCATGGAGAGCTGGCGAGCGGGAGCTCCTGGCTCACAGTCTGGGCTGAGCCGCTGCCCCGGAGCATGGGCTGGCTCAGGGAAGGGAGGCAGAAGCCTTTTGTGATCTCGGCGTTGCCGCGTACGCTGGAAGGACCGGCCGGCGTTCCCAAATACCGGCGCGGGAGCAAACCCCGGGACCAGACAGCAGGAATTACCCCAGGAATCTGCAGATGACACCGTGAGCTCTGTGTGTGCAGCCATTGCAGCACAGTGGGGAGGGATGGCTGGAAGGTACCAAACTGCTTCAGCTGACCTGGAGGTTCAAAGGAAGCAAACGGGGGTCTCCCGATCATCCCTTTCTTTGCATCCATGCTGGATACAGACGTGCCAGGGAGCCCGAAAATCTGCCTGTCTTGCATAGCAAATTCCCTGATGAAAAGGAGATCTCTGAACTTTTTTTTGGTCATACTTAAGGTCTTGAGGTTTACTAGAGGAGAGTTAAAAGTCATTGGACTCATCCCAGGGGTGAAGGAAGGGAGAGCTCATCTGCCAGAGCTTCCGTAGGTGTTGGGAGGAATCTCCTTTATCAGAGGCTGAAGGGGAGGTGCCAGGGCATGGCTCGGACTTAAACTGCTGCAGGAAGAAAAGAGAGTGTGCTTGCATTTGCTTTTTTCCTTTTGCCGTGGCTCGGAAGCAGGGAACCGAAATGCCTCCTTCCTGCAGAGCTGCTCCCTGGCTGAGCGAGGGGCTCGACATGACAGCTGCTCTCGGCTGAAGAACATGAAGGAAGGGCAAATCCAGGTGCGTGCCCAACACCTGGCAGGACCAGCAGTGTTGGGTGAGAACTGTCCTGGCCGTGCTGTCACACGGTGCAGTGGTGGGCTCTCTGGGGCCAGCGTGCTGGAATGCCAAGAGGTTCAGGCAGTGTGCTGGAATGCCAAGTGACCGGCTCGCTGGTAGAATGACAGCACCAGGGCTGCTGGACGTGTGCCTGGGCTCCCCATAACACAGTAAAGGCGAGACGAAGCCCCTGCCATGGTTTGCCTCTCTCAGGACTGCTGGAGAGGAAGAGCACAAGCCCTTCCTCTCCGCTGCTGCAGTCTGTGCTTCCTTTGTCTTGCGTGTCTTCCCGCGGACAGCCGCTCTGCCTGGGCTCCTGCTGCTTTCCCGAGCATCCGCCGTGTCCGAGCTGGCTCGGCTGCATGAAGCTGTTTCTCTCAGGCTGCTCCTTGCTCCCCGCTGAGCCGGGGCTGTGTCCAGAGGTGTGTGGATGAGAGGACTGGCACAGCTCTGCTCCCTTCCCTCGCACCTGTGACTGCCTGGGGATGCCTCGGGTGGAAGTTTGCTGCTCTCCTCCCGCCCCCTTCCGCTGAGCCAAGGAGTGGATCCGCATCCCCGTGGGGTTGGGCTTCATGTGCTTGCCTGGCGAGGAACTCACGAGCCCTGACAGCAGTGCCTGTGATCTCAGCGCCCCAGCAGCGCCTCTGAATCTTTGCCTGAGCGAGGAGTTTCTTTTCTGAGTGTGAACTGCGGTACAGATTTGCGCCCGGAGCCCACGGAGGCACTGCGAGCTTGTTGTCCATGCTCTGTGCACACAAGAGGAATTGTCTGCCCGCTGATTTGTTGTACTCTGAGCATAATTTTTTGAGTTTCTTTATGGTAATGACTATGATGTGGCAATGCCATCTGTCCTCCTCAGAGTGCCGCTGCTACCGCCTGAACGGTTTCTCCCTGTTCAAGCGGCTGCCGATTCCTCTCTCGTCAGGTTCGCGGATGCTGGAGCAGAGCGTTGGGGAGTGGCTGGAGTCCATCGGCCTGCAGCAGTACGAGAGCAAGCTGCTCCTGAACGGCTTCGACGATGTTCGCTTCCTGGTGAGTGCCCGGCGGGGATCCCGGGCTCTGGGGAATGGGTTGGCCAAAGCTTCCCGTGTTTCCGATGCCCTGTGTGGGCACCGGGCAGAGCCGGGTTCTCCCGCCCGGCACGGTGGTCTTGGTTGGGCAGAAGGAGTAGATGGGGGGTTATGTTGGGTCTTCACATTTAATTCAGGTGTTTCTGGTTTTCTCGCTAAAGTTTTGGTAGAAAATTTTATCTGCCCCCCTAAATCTTTACTATCCACTTTAGTCCAGAAATGGGAACTGAAATTCGCTGGTGTTTGATGGAGCCCCTGAGCAGTCTGTGCTCTGGGCTGTGAAGGAGGCATCAGACCTCTTGTTGGAACTGTACTTGCTCAGGGCATGCAGGCAGTATGCTAATGAGCTGTACCTAATTGCACTGACACTGTTGGCTCTGAAACCTAATGATGATGACATGGTAACGCTCAGGGTTGAGAGGTTTTAATAACCAGTGTCTAGAAACTTAAAGTAGCACAGTGTAAAAATCTGAGAATTTGTGTGGAATGATGGATGAGCTGCAAAGAGGGAAAATTGTGGTGCTGCAGGAGGGGATCTCTCTGCATGGCTTAAAGAAATGCTTTTGAGCGTGGGCTCCAAGTTTGGCAAATAACAAAAAATGGATGTAAATCTTTGGAAAAGTCGTTCTGGCTAATGCAGCTTCCTGCCTTGGAACAGGAGTGGTGGCATCTCTGGTGCTGGGGACAGTGCAGAGAGGTGACACCAGGAGGATGGGAGCAGGGTTGAGGGGGTTTGGGAATGCACGGTGGCCATCATTGGTGTGGAGGGTATGAGGGGCAGCTGGAGAGAGACAGGAAGCCAGGAAAGGGCATGGATGGAGGCTCAAGGAAGCACACACCTGAGCAGCATCTGTTGGGCTTCTTAAAGACAGGGTCTAATTATGCTTTAAAAAATTACCTGGCCAGGAGGATAAATGTTGTGGGATCTGTCCAGTTGTGCCTCCTGGTCTCCACAGCAAGCAGCCAGGCCATTTGCTTTCCCTTCTCCTGGCAGGACCAACACTCCCCTCCTGAGCTGGGGTTTGCTGTGGTTTATGCCCCGTGTTCCACCTGCCCAGTCCCAAACCCCAGTGGACTCTCAGCCAGGGATGTGTGAGGGTTCAAACAGCTGGGGCTGTTTGGAGATGGTACAACAAATTTAAATGAAGTATCCTTGTAGATCCTCTTGGGATCTTCTGCTGACAGATCTGTGATCATTGTGGAGTGGCTGCTCCCACCCAGCAGTTGCAGGTAAAACACCTTTCCCTTGCCTGGCCCTCACCCAGCTCAGAACTCCAGTAGCAAAGGTTCCTGTGTGTGTCCCTCTTGTGTGGTGGTGTTTGGTACGTGGTAGGATTTGCTGTCTTCATGGCTGGACAGTTTTCTTCCCTGTCCAGTGCTGCATGGCTGCTCCCATTGCAGGAGTTGGCTGCTGCTGGATCCAGGGGATGGGACACTCATTTTCTCATTCCTCTTAAATTTAAAAGGTCAAATAATTTCACAAAGATTTCCTGCAAATCCCAGCTGATTTCCATTTTGCTGCTTATCTCCTTTCCTAGGGAGTTGACCCTGGCACCCGTGCCAGCCCTGGCTTTAAATCCATTCATCCCAGCCCTGAGAACTCCAAGCTAATACATCAGCTCAGCAGGAAAGTTGAATTATTTAGAATCTTTCCCTCTGTGGTGTTTCTTGCCTTCAGCTTCTGGTGTTGGGGGGAGCAAAACCTTCAGATAGTGCACAAGTGAGGAAGAAGTAGT
Organism: Cinclus cinclus; assembly: GCF_963662255.1. NCBI lineage: Eukaryota > Metazoa > Chordata > Aves > Passeriformes > Cinclidae > Cinclus > Cinclus cinclus. The sequence continues at coordinate 4,355,120 of NC_085072.1, forward strand.
TAAGTTGGTTCTAGTGGTGTTTTTGATGTTCTTGGATGAATTATTAAAACTGCTGTGATCACTGAAGCTGGGCAGAGCAGGGGCTCAGGACACTGAGCTCTGAGTGTTGGGCTGCCCAGTCCTCTTCTTCACACAACCATTGCTTTATTGGCTGCCCCTTCCAGTCTCTAAAAGAGAATATTCCAAGTTAAAAGTGCTACTTTCCTGGAATTAAATGGTTTCTATGAAAGGCTTAGGGCCTCACTGTTTTCAGTATTTCAAGGTCCAAAGAACGCCAGGTAATGGTTTGCAAATCACCAGGTGGGTTATGAGGTTAATTAAGTTTTAGTAGCCCAAAGTAGGAAATTGGAGTCCCTTGATATGAAAACACGTGTTTTCTGTGCAGGATTTTGGATTGCATTGCTCCCTGCTCAGAGAGCTGGAGGATGTTGTGGTGTGCCAGGATGGTCCCTTTGCTCCAGGTGCCTTTTGGGGGCAAACCAGGAGCTTTCCAGGAGAGGTGTTCAGTGTGCAGAGATCATGCAGCTACAGAGCAGGGCAGTATCCTAAAAGAACTCTTTAATTACTGAGGAAGATACTCAGCAACTCAGAGGAGGGTAATGAACAGTCTGACAAGGAGTGTGTCCTGTCACTGCAGCAGGGACCTGTGAGAGCTGGTGTGTGCAGGCGCTGGGGTGCTTGGTGCTGTTCTTCACTGGAGAACCAGGGTTTAAAGTGCCCTGTTTGCCCTGGGTTGTAACAGACACAAACTGGGGGTGCTGGGCTTGCTGGTACTCTGGTGGCCTGTACTGCAGCCGGATCTGGTTTCAGGAATTTTTGATTCCCTGGGTATTTTCAGCTGGTTCCTGTGTTAATCTATGCCCCATGTCACAAGAGCCTCTACCCCCAGGTAAAGGGAAATGATTCATGAGCACACTGTGTGTAAAGGGAGTTTGAAAAGTGCTCTGTAAATATATTTGGCTTCTTAATTAGATGTTAATATAGGAAGGCAGAAACATGTGTTGTTTCCAAAAATAATAATTCTGTTATTTTCAGCACTCCAGGAACTGGGGATTAGGAGATTAGCTGTGCTCCGGCCACGTGCCGGCCTCACTGGACAGGCTGCAGCTGGAGTGGGCAGCAGGGAGGGGGGTGAGGGTCCTGCTCCTCTCAGGGTCTGCTGACCAACAGCTGAGAGGGGCTCGGGGGCCCCACAGCTCCTGCAGGTGACAATGGGATCCATGAGTGTCTCACGGGCTGTGCTGTGGAAGGGAAAGGTGCTCTGGAGTCTCTTCTCTGCTCCTGGGATTTCCAGCTCTGCATCTGGGATAAAGTTGATCCTGATCAAGCATTGGCTTCACTGAGGAGTGGGTATCACTGGCACAAGTCAGCAGGATTATTGGGACATGGATGTGACGTGACGTTGGAGCGCCCTCGTCCATGTACGTGTTCCTGGGAAGGGACCAAGTTCTGCACAGATCTTGGATTGTGTAATCTTTTGGCTTGGTTCAGGGAAGAAAGGGGTGATAAAAGATGGATTTAGGTAGCTAAGATTTCCAAAACACTGACATTCTCTTCCCACATCTGCATATTGAGCCACATCTCTGTGTCTGCAGAAATTCTTCCACTCCCTTCAGGTTACCTACAGTAGCCACACCGTGTTTGTGGACAAGGCAGGGAAGAGGCTTTCCCTGTTATCCTGCCACTCTCGAGCACAAACCCCACTGTCCAAGACAGCAGCTTCTTTCCCTCACCCTCTGCATTGCCACCAAGTGACCTTCATGGCCAGCGCCACTGCCACGGGGCAGTCAGACTGGGACACTCAGCTGCTGCATTTCATATGGAGCTGGAATTGGGCAGCAGCCTGTGCTGGCAGCTGGGATTAGGAACAGCTCAAGTGGAGATAGTGCTTCCAATCCTCCTGCTCTGCTCTGCAGCCCGCTGGGATTCCTTCATCAGAGGGGAAAGTTTATTTGTGTGGTGGGTGAACACAACTGAGGCGAAGCTGCTGGCAGTGGCTGTGCTGTCCTTGACTTAGCAAAAATACAGCTCTGCAAGTAGGATAAAAGCCTCAGCAGCATTGCCTGCCAAATGTGAACAGCTCCAGTGAACCAGGAATGCCCACCCCACCAGCACTGCTGCCTCCCACGTGGAGGAACGCGGCCCCGTAGCGTGCGCCGAGTTCCAGGAGCCTCATTGCCTCATCCCACACCAGGGGAGGGAAATGAAAGGTCAGATCACAAAACTGCAGCAGTGAGTGAGAAGTGTCATCCAGAAAAGTACACAATAAATGCACTTAATTGTCCTTGGCGGGCAATGAGCTGGGGAGCTGGGAGAGCAGGAAAAATGTCACAGGAATATGGACCAAGAGGGATTCTGCTGCTCCTGGAGGTTGGCCCCATCATGTCTGTTCTGCTCACCAGTGCATCTGCCAGAGATGCCCCTTTTGGGAAGTCCATAGGAAATGGATTTTGGGATGCCCAGTGCATTCCTGGTCCCTGCAGCAAACAGAGATTAACCCAGGGAAGCAGCAGGCTGGACTTTGTCCATCTGGAGAGGGCAAGGACGTGGCCACTGTAATGAGAAGGAATTGCAATAATTGATGGTGGAATTCCTGCACAGAAGTGGGGAAGGAAATGCCATTACCTGTTCCCTCACACGGTGTTTTGTGATCCCACAGATCCCATAAATGTACCCGAGATGCTTGCAAAAGCTTTTCCCTTCCCCTGGAGGGCGGGATCTTGCTGCTGCCCCGACAGCTTCCTCTGGGCTGACATCTGAGAAGGGCAAACCCTGCGTGCTCTGGCAGTTGTACCAGTGTTCTGGAGCTGAACTTTTTATTCAGTTCAAAGATATTTTCATTCACAAATGAGCAGGTAAAAGAGAACATAAACCATTTTTTATGGCTTTTTTTTTATTGTTCAAGCCTGGATTCCCATGGAGTGTGTGGAAAGCAGCTAATGCTGATTCAATGAGACAGCGTCAGAAAGGGAAATCTGTTCTCTGCGTGTAGTGCCCTGGGCTCCTCTGGGGGATTTTATTTATTTTTTTATAATTGGGGCAAAGTGGCAGAAAAATGATGGTGGTGGAAGAATGGGGTGTTTGCAAATAATTTAGAGTACTGGTATTAATTTGATTAAATGCAATTCAGGGCCACATTAGATTAGCCTGCGGTGTTGTTCACTAATGGAACAGCCTTTCCTTCCTCTTCTCCTCTGTGTGTGTGAAGGTAAAACCAGGATAAATATGGAGTTGAGGCCGTGGCTGAGGTTGGCTCACCTTGGCTGGAGGTGTGAGCTGAGCTCAGCACCTCTCTGGTGCCTTCCCTGAGGACAACCTCGATCCACATCTGACTGGGTGTGACAAAGCCAGGTCTCCCTTGCTCTTCAGATCCTGGGATTTGGGTGTGGGCTGACATCTGCATGATCCTCATTCTCACCTGGTACCTGCCCTGCTGGACCACTGGCATCTCCTGTGTCCTCAGTCACTCAGCTGTGCCTGATCCAGTTCTGAATGGCCCAGCTTGGTGCACAGCTGCTGGTCCCCTGGACAGCAGCCAGGCTTGGGACATGCTCTGGGAATGTGTCTGCCCCTGAGCTTTTTTCTATTTTCATATAGAACTTGTCATTTTATAGTAGCCATTTGGGAAAAACTGCACTGGCACATTCTGGTAGAGGTTTGCACACAGGAATGATCTCTGAGGAACAGGGGCCCACCAGAGACCCCTGACAGGGTTTTACTGCATCTGCTCTTGTAGAAACACAGCAAGAACGTGGCCTGACCACAGCTGGTGCAGGGATTTTCGTGTAGACTCAGGTTAGCCCTGTGTAGCTCATGCCTGGGCTGTGTCAGGCTGGAACTGAAGCAAGCTCTCCTCAGCTGGGCAGAAATTCTGGGTGGCTGTTTTTGGATCTGGTCACTGCTGCCAGACCCCAGGGACACGTGTCAGTGTCCCCAGACTGACTGTGCAGCACTAAATGAGTCCCTAAGAGTGGGGTTGCACTCTGGGGTAAGGGTCTCTGTGAAGCCCCTGAGTGGGAATCGCTTCATTCAATTAAATGAATTTTGTTTGACATTTCCCCAGTGGGTTCTTGTTGGTCCTTGGGAGGTTCCCAAGGACTGTGCTTTATCCACCATGGTAGGTGTGTTTGGGTTTCCTCTGGAAGGGAATGGTGAGAGCAGAGGCATGCAGGCATCTGGGGTTGAAGGAAGTTTTGAGGATCTTGGGAAATGTGGCAGAGCTGCGCCAAAGTTCCCTGGATAATAGGAATGGACTCCATGGGAAGCAGAGAGGTTGGAGTGGATTTTGAGGAGCAAAGTGGGTGGACCAGAACTGGCAATTTAGAGGATACTTATATTTGATTCATTAGTAGCTCCAGGCCCCATAAACATTAAAAAAGCCAATAAAGTTGCAGTAATTTTTTTTTCTGTCAGTGAAATTGCCTGAACTTGACAACCATGACCGATTCCCTCCGTTGCCATTGTCATGCTGCCAGTCTGCATGGGGAAGAAAATTAAACAAAAACAAAGTGGCTGTGTGCTAATCTCAGATTTATTGTAGGGTTTTGTGTACAAGCCCCTTTCCCTGCCAATGCTCTGTGAGGAGCTGGGGCTTGCTCATCGTCCCTGTGGCAAACAGATCCTTTCCCCTCCTTTCCACTCAAGTTCCCCAGGCTGCAGATGCTGTTAAGGGAAGGCACCAAACTCCACCGATCACGAGGCCAATTGCAAACACAAATTTCCATGGCCAAAAGGGGTCCCCCTGTTCCGAGATCAGGGTGTGCAGGATCCAGCTGTGAGCTGGACACATCTCCCACATCCAGGCTGCCAAAAGCAGAGCAATAGCAGTGACAGCAGAATCTTCGACAAGATGCAAATTGTCTCAAATGCACTCAGGGGAAAAAGAAAAAGAGCTTTGTGTGCACTTTGTATGCACAGAGAGCCTTCAGCTGTCTCTCTGCTTGGGATGTCTGCAGGAGCCTTCGGAGTCTGGGAACGCTGTGTTTGGGTTTTGCATCTGTCGCTTTCGATGGCAGACATGTCCTGGTCCCCACCCTGCCCGTGGTGGACAGGCAGGGTGTGCTCACAGCAGCGTTGGCATCGGGGTCCATCCGCTGCCGGCCCGGCCACGCGTCCTGCACGGAACACTCGGTGCCTCGGGCCCTTCCTTAGCTGGAACGAGAGCATGGACAGACGCCAGGCTCTGGGGAAGAAGCAGCATCTGAAAATTGGGTAGTTAAGTGCCTGCAGAGTGTCCTGCTGGAGGAAGAATCTGGCAGATTTTGGCAGTGCTGCCTTTGGCTCAGTTGCTTTGGGGTCACCTCGGTAGCAGGAGGGGATGCTGCCTTCTGCCAGGTAACCTCTGACTGTTGTTTTTTTTTTCCTTTAATGAGAAACTTGGAGCCTCACGGGCTGTTTAACTACAGTGCAGACAGTGAGGTGTGACCAAAGCCAACCCTTTTTCCAAGAACTCGTGTCTCTGCAGGCAGGTTGGCTGCACTGGCATCCCTCAGGGCTCCCAGTGAGGACATGGGTCACTGGCAGATCCCTGCCCTCCCTTGGGGCAGTGTGGAGGACAAAGACGGGTTTCAGGAGGGTCCCTCATGGTGCTGTGTATTTGTGCCTCTCCATGGAAGGGGCTCAGTTTGGCTTGGAGGAAGCTGAAGGCCAGGTTGGGGGATGAAGGCCCTTCTGACTGTCTGGCATCCCATCCATGCCAGCTGGGACCCAGGCTGGGACTCAGCCTACCCAGTTTCAGGTGTCTGACTGGGCTGATGGTTCAGCTCTTTGGGCAACCAAAGCTGTTTGCCTGGAGCAGAGGAGTTCTGCCCCAGGTAATGCATTTCACCCCGTGTCCCTTCCCTGGCTGAGCCCAAGTGGGAGCTGGTTCCTACAGAGCACATGGTGAGATTTTGGGATGAAGGAGCTGCTGGGTGTCCCTCACTCTCCCAAAATGTGGGTGACAGTGAGAGCTCTGGCCCAGGCCAGCCCTTAGCCTCCCTCACTCTGCTCAGCCCCGCGGAGCTGGGGCACCCAGGAGGAATGTGCAAGGTAAAAGCACTTGTCACAAGGAATAAAATCGGAAACATGTCTTGGGAAATAATTTTTGATTCTAATTGGCATCTCTGAGTGTTTCTGGAGGCTCCTGGAGGACTGGGCTGATGGCTCTCCCCCCTGAGCCTGTCCTCAGAGGACCTGGGGAGAGGCTGGGGCTGGTCTGTGCCCTCAGAGGGGCACTGGGAGGTGGCATCTGCTGACCTGTGGCATGCACCAAGGGAACTTTTGGCTAAAACCAAAAAAGCAGCAGTGGCCCATGCAGAGCAGCTCTGCCTCTTGGCTTTAGTCTGAGGGCATGTTGAGTGCAGACAGGTTTAAAGTCTGGCTCCTCTGTGTGGCTGGCAAAGGTTAAAAGATCTCCAGTGTCTTTATATTTAATTCTCTTTTAGTGGCAGATTATTGTTTTCCATGGGAGTTGAAATCTGGATGGGTATGAAGGACATTTCTCCTGCACCAGGGGCTGGAATGATTTGTTCGGAGCTGCTACGCTTTGTCTATCCTTGTTAAGTACCCAGAGAATATGGACTGCCACCAAGGGAATTTAATGTGACACATAAAAATAAGGAGTGCAGGAGAAAGCAGTAGGCTTCACAGTGTTTAACTACCTTGTATCCTTGCTGCAGAGCAAGCCATTTTCTTAGAATTTGAGATGCCAAAGGTGGGAGAACACCTACTGCCCTGCCTTGGGGCTGGCATTAGTGCCCGGTGGGGGAGCAAGAGCCACCAGCTCCGTGCTGCTCATGTGGGATCAGGCCATGCCAAAGGGGATTAGCACCAAAAAGGGCTCAACACTGGAAAGTGAGCATGAGTGTAAACGTAAATAGGATCAGCAACTTGTTTAGTTGTTATACATAAAAATTATGCATTGCCATTGTCACAGCTCGGTTGGCTGCCGATTGTTCCTGCTGTCTGGGTGGCACAAAAGGAAGGGCTCGCTGTGAGCTCTGCCCTTGCAGCATCTTCCCTGCACTACCCCAGCTTCAGCCCTGGCTCTCTGCAAGGGGATGCAGCCACAGAGCACCAAGATAGGCAGGTCAAGGGAGCAGAGCAGGCCCAGGCACTGAGAACTGCAGGTTTCAGATACCTGAGGTGTGACATGCTGTGGGCACTTCAGTCCCTCCCTGTTCTGCCCCCACACAGGGCAGTTATACTTGACTTTCCAAACCTATGGGAGAAATCCCATCACTTGCTCTGGCCCTCTTTGTTCATTTCAAAAAGCCCTTTCGAAGCCATCTCTCTCTGGGAGATGAATTCCTTGCACACATGCTGTGTTCCTGCCAGGTGAGGTGGCTGTCAGGAGAGTTAATCCCCATTAATCCCTTCCCTCCTCCCCGGAGCCAAGCACACAATCTCCTGCTGTTACAGGAATGCACATTAAATGTGGTTCTTTGGCTTAAAATCTATGAACAAGAAAGGGGAGGGGATGTTTCCATCTTTCTGGTGGGATGCTGCTGCCCACCAGCCAGAGGTCACTGCCTTGGCAGCAGCAGCTCCTTGTGTTAATCGCTGGGAGTTTGTTCCCAATCCAAGAGCGTTGCTGCTTGTGCACCAAATGGGCAGCCTGGAGCTTTCAGCAACAACCTGCCTCTTCTTAGTCGCTGATTTTGTGCAGTTGAGGGGTGCACAGAACAGTTCATGTGATGTGGTTCCATCCTCTCACAGCTCATGGTGTGCAGTGTCACCTGGTGTCCCTTGGCCTCACTCACAGGCTGTGGGGTGCAGAGCAGATGGGTCTGGCCATGGTCTGGTGTCCACAGGGACTCTGGGGCAGTGGCAGTAGCTCTTCTCAGCATGATGGCCCCAACTGACACAGTCTGTGTGAGCTGGCCTTTGGGAAAACATGGAATGAACCCCCTTCCGTGGGCTGCAGAGCCATTTAGTCCTGACTTTTCTGTTTTTTAAACAACTCTCAGACAAATAAATGTCTTTGTGCCCTGGCTGTCCGCTCAGGCTCTGCTTTCCTGTCCCCTCCCAGCCCTCCAGGAATGAAGTGTGTAGGATCTGACCTGCCAAGGGAGGGGGAGGCAGAAGAGCCCCATCAGGGGGTGTTGAGGGCACTGCCTCCTGCCACCCACTGCTCTTTTGCCACTGCTGTTTGCTAAATGACCAGTCTGGGCTGTAGGGCAGCTCTCCCACGAGGCACAGAGATCTCTGGGCATCTCTTACCTCTGCTGTTAATTCCCTGTTTCCCTGAACAGTCCTCTGTGGCCAAGGGAAGAGCAGCTCCTGGGTGGAGAGCCATGTGCCATCCTGCTCTGCTTTCACCATACCTGCTATGGAAGTGCCAGTGATGCTGCTTGGCAGAAGCACAGCAGCTGCTGGCATGGCCAGGAGCAAGGACACGCTCAGGAGGTGGCTGCTCTGGGGCAGCTCACTGCATTTAAAGCAGGTAGCACTCAGCAAAGCACACGTGCTGAAATCCCACAAAAGTGTGGATGGGAAGGGGTAGGAAGCCCTTTCTACCCTTTATGGAGGGTGCCTGGCAATCTGACCTGCCCTCACCTTCCCTGCAGCCGGCCTTAATTGGGTTTTCTCTTATAAAACCAAAATGTGGAACAGTGAAGCGCTGTTGGCACACACCTGCTGGGACTCTCTGGGGAGCAGAGGGAGGCAGGGCCAGGGAGGGGGTGCAGGCTTGAGCTGAAGCCTTCAGTCACAGCAGCGTGGCTCTGCCAGGTGTGGGGAGACGTGTCCTGCTCACCTCTGCCCAGGTAGGAGGGCAGGGAAGCAGGTTGTGACAGGGGCTTTTAAAGGGGGGGTAAGGGCTTCTGCTCTGCAGAGGGAAGGGGGCAGAAAATGGGTTTTAACAGCACAGTGTGGGGTGACTTGGAACATCTCTGAGCCTGCCTGGGGCTGAAGGAGACACCTGAGCTTCCCCTGCTGCCAGGGAAAGTAGTGCAGGTTTCCCTGTGGCTGTGGAGGGAGGTTGAGCAGAACTCAGAGCCCCTGCTTGGGCATGGAGGGGGCTGGGGTTTGCCTGGGCACTGTTAGAGGATGTTTAAAGCCTCTGTGTGTTGAATCCCATGGAGGTGGCTGTAAGCCATGCCCCGGAGCTAAAGGCTGGAAGTGGCTTCCAGAGCAGGGAGGGGAGGGCAGTGCTCCATGTGCTGCAGCTCTGCTCGTGTCAGCCCTCTCTGAGCCCAAGGTCGGTACATGGGGCAGAGCTCCCAGTCTTGGAAGCCTTCATTATCCTCCTTCTCCTCCTCCTCTTGCTGCCAGGATGTACTGGAGGTCAAGTCAGGAGGGTGCTGTAACTGGATGTCCATTCACACACCTGTGTGGCTCCTGTTGTCCCCTTCTCCTATGTCTCCCTCCTGTCCCCACAGGGCTGTAATGTCATGGAAGACCAGGACCTTCGGGATATCGGGATCGGTGACCCACAGCACCGCCGGAAGCTGCTCCAGGCTGCTCGCTCCCTCCCGAAGGTCAGCACCAGCCAAGGATGGGGAAACAAAAGCCAGACCCTGCATCTCCGGCCATGGAGGAATCTCCAGGGCTGTGGGAAGGGTTTGGGGAATAGCAGGGAGGAGGATGAGGAGTATACTGGTCTTCCAGACTATGTGGATGGTGGTAGTTCCATGCTGGGACTGTTACTCCTGCCAGTCTTGATCCCATGCACATTCTTTGTTTGTACAGTGCTTTTGTTACTAGCTAGTGGAGATGGTTATGGCCTGTAAACTGATTTTCACTGACCCCATATCCCTTGGGATCCCAGCTCCTGCAGCTTTCAACACCTTTCTTGTGCTTTCACAGCTGAAACCCCTGGGCTGTGATGGGAATAGCCAGCCATCAGTTCCTGCATGGCTCGACTCCCTTGGGCTGCAGGATTACATCCAGTCCTTCCTCTCAAGTGGCTACAGCTCTATTGACACTGTGAAAAACCTCTGGGAGCTTGAGATAGTAAATGTGAGTATCACCCCTCTCCTGCCCTGTTCCCTAGGGCTGGGACTTGCTACAAGTCTCTCAGAGTAGCTCTGTGCCGCTGGTGACTGTGATCTCTCCCTGCAGGTGCTGAAAGTGAACCTGCTGGGCCATCGGAAGAGGATCATTGCCTCACTGGCAGACAGACCCTACGAGGAGCCACCAGCCAAGCCCCCACGGTTCTCTCAGCTGAGAGTGAGTCCCTGCTCATAGCACCCTGCCTGGCTCATGTGTCAGTGCTGGCACAAATCTTGCTGTGGCCAGTGGAGTCCATTCAGCTGCTCACCTCATCCTCTCCAGCCACCCAGGCAGCAAATACTTGTGCAGGGGCAACCTTGCAGTGAGTAGAGCAAGATAATTCCAGCCCTTCCAGATCAGCCTCTGGATGTTGACCCCATGGGAAAGGTCAGGCTGCCCCTTGGGATCAGGTGCCTGCACTGAAGGGGTGCAGGGTGCCTCTCCCACCTCTGCCTTGCACAGAAGGGAGCTCTGAGCCTACTTTCTTGCCCTTGTTTTCTGGTTGGAGATGTGGGAGCTTTCAGCAGGCAGGAGTGACCCAGCCCAGCTGGAGAGAGGCTGCAGCTGGGATTTGGTGTTTGATTGCACCCTTGGGATCCGGAGCCCTCTCCTGGCCCGGCTGGGCTGCTGAGAGCTCCTTCTCTCGGTGCCAAATAACACTCCACAAGATGTGTGGATGTTGATTTTTGCTGCAGGAGTGGCAGCATTTGGATGTCAAGCCCTTGTTGTGGGGCTTGGCTAGGAGGGAAGCATCACATTCCCTGTTCCTCCTGAAAACTGGCTTTTGAGAGCTGAGTTTGGCAAAAGCTGCTGGGCTCAGAGCGACCCTGTGAGCTCAGGAATGGGGTAGCATATTGTGCTGCCTCCTCCCAGAGAGTGCTAATCAGCTTCCTGGAGCAGGAATTGGAGTGATTGGAATTTACCCATCCTAAACATCTGGTCCTTGCCCTGCTGCAGAGCTCTGCCCTCTTGGATTCCCAAGAGTTTCCAACCCAAACAGCCTTAGATGAAGCAAGTTGGGCTCTTGTGCCCTGCTTGCTGACACAGGATTTTTTAGGAACTGGGTTCAAGTGTGAGAGCAGAGAGAGTTCACACTGGTGCTGCACTGGGAGGGTGCCCAGTACAGACCCCCTGCTCAACCACCTGTGCCGGAGCATGGGAGGGACCAGCAGCCAAGGATCTGCACCGTGAGCTGGGCGAGACCGAAGCAGCAGGGCAGAGGAGGGGAGAAGGCTGATTGAGATGCTGCCCGGGGAGGCTGGCTGGGAGAATGGGCCATTTGCAGCATTTCCTGGCGCTGCAGCTGCTGAGCTCCAGCGTTGGCTGGGGCGGGGGGACGTCAATGGCAAATCAAGCGAGTGGGCTGAATGGGACTAATGCGGCCGCAGCTGTGCCGAGGCTCTGGCCCTGCCTGCGGGCCCTGGGCGCGCTCTGGCGGCGGCTCCCGGGGCTCCTCTGCTAGGATGGCTGATCATCATCGCCCTCGGGTGCTTAGCTTAGTGCTTTAGGGGAGCCCACCCCTCTGGAATCACCTTGCCCCCAGCCCAGTGTGTCCCCTGCCTTCCTGGGATGAGCTCGCAGAGACAGAGGCGTGCTGGGCACAAAGGACTGAGTACACGGCTGAAACCATCCTGGAGCTAATCAGGTGTCTCATGCAGAAGGGAAAGGGTGGGATTGGCACTGAGGCAGGAGCCCCCAGAGCAGGAGCTGACCCCGTTGGTGCCCTCAATGCACCCTGTGTCAGGCGATGTAGAGGGAGCGGTGGGGGCACAGCAGAGCCCAAGCTGACTGGGACCCTTTGTGGTGTCTGCTCCTTCCAGTGCCAGGACTTGATGTCGCAGACGTCGTCGCCCCTGAGCCAGAACGACTCCTGCACAGGCAGATCTGCTGATCTCCTGCTGCCCTCCGGGGACACTGCCAAGAGGCAGCACGATCGTGGCACTGAGGTTGCTCCCTACTCCAGAGCTGAGCGCTACAAAGCACAGGTTAGTGGGTGCTTTTGTGTGTCCTAGGGCCCTCTGCACAGGCTCTCCCATCTCTGGAGACAAGGAGAAGGGAGGATGATGCAGGGAGGGAGCTGGTCAGGCTCAACTTCCCTCAGACATTAGAGCCAGCAATTCCTTTACACCTCAGTTTCACCTCAAAAATGGACGGCTCACACTTCACAAGCACTGGCACCTTAACCCCATGTGCTGCCTCCACCCAGCTCCTGGGGCCCTTGGCCATTGCTGACCTCAATCCTCTCAGTTCAAAGAGCCCCGGTGAGAGCTGTTCCAACCCAGGCTGAGCTCCTTGTGGCTTCACATCCATGTTTCTTCCTGTGCAGGAGGACCGTCGGGAGTCCAAGCTGACCCTGCGCCCCCCTAGCCTGGCAGCCCCATATGCCCCTGTTCAAAACTGGCAGCACCAGCCCGAGAAGCTCATCTTCGAGTCCTGTGGGTATGAGGCCAATGTAAGTGGCTTTTGGTTTGTGGGGGTGGTGAGGATGAGGAGGCTCTGGGGGTCAGGCTGTTGTGGGATCTCAGGGCAATGTCATTGCCATGGGATTGACAGGATTTAACATCTCTCCCTCCTTCACGCAGTACTTGGGCTCCATGTTGATCAAAGACCTCCGAGGGACAGAGTCTACACAGGATGCCTGTGCCAAGATGAGGGTATGGAGACCCCAGGGGCTTCACTTGCAGCCTGTGGTGGATGATGTGGGTTGGGGAGGGGGGAACTCAGTGGTTTCCCCAAACCCCCTAGGGGAACCACTAAACAGGCAGTGCCACTGTTTCTGGTGAAATACCCCTTCCCAGCATTGTTTCCAGTACATGGAAGGCCTGTGCACTGGGAGAGTGGGTGTTTTCACTGGGGAAGTGGTGGCTGGGTTCTCTTCAGATCCCTGTATTTTCCCTCTGCTTCCACTAGGAGCTAACTTTCCTCCTCCCAGATCCCCAAAACTTCCTGTACGGGCCATGGGGGTCTCTGGGGTGGCATGGGGTGGGCTGGGGCAGGGCAGGGGTGAAGAAGGAGCATCCATTCACAGTTGGTCACTTGAATATTCTCATTTCTGAAGAAATCCACGGAGCACATGAAGAAGATACCAACCATAATCCTGTCCATCACATACAAAGGAGTGAAGTTCATCGATGCCTCCAACAAGGTGAGCTGCAGATGCCTCAAAATTGGTGTCTGGAGGGACACAGCCTGCAATCCCACCTGCCTGGGGGCTGCAGGTCATTTCTTGTGGCTCCAGAAGCCACTGCTGATCCTGGGGAGCTTCTGAGGCTGGGGGAGAATACCAAGGTGGCGATGATCACCTCAGTGCCAAAGGCTTGGCATACTGGCTCTTGTGGACCATGTTGCCATTTATTCCTGCCCTGGGAGGGGAGCTGGGACTGATCTGGCTGGGAGACTCCCCTTCCCTGTCCCCAGGACATCCTCCACAGCCACTGTTTGCTGGGTGTATTTGCCATCCCCAGAAGGGTGACGGGTGCTTGTGGTTGACCCCGGCAGAATGTCATTGCTGAGCACGAGATCCGGAACATCTCCTGTGCTGCTCAGGACCCTGAGGATCTCTGCACATTTGCCTATATCACCAAGGACCTGCAGACCAGCCATCACTACTGCCATGTCTTCAGCACTGTGGATGTGGTGAGTGCATTGTCACGTCACATCTCCCAGTCCTTCACAGCCCATTTGTTTCATCCCTCAGCTTCATTGGCTAGTCACAGACTGCTCCTTTCCAGGGTTCTGTCACCCTTTTTTATCATAAAGTAGTCTTGGTTCCAAATGCCTTCCTTTGGACCGCTGTGGACAAAGAGGATATTTGTCTGGCTTCGTTACTGCCATCTCCAGCACTGAATAAAGCAGGACAGGAGCTTTCCCTCCTGGGGAATGTGCTGTGCAAAAACCCCTAACATGCTCTCAATTATATTGAGCATAATGGGCTGATTTAACAACCTTTTAACTCAGAGAGGGTAGGAATGTGATTGGCTTTTATACTTGGGCAGAATTAAAATTGCACAAGACTTTTGGGCTATATTTCTTTATGCTGAACTGAAGTGTTGGTGGGGCTTTACAGGTGGGCAGGGAATCCTGGGCAAGGGGCCCTGGAACAGCATGTTCCAGGCTCCCCCACATCAGGAGCTCAGTGGCTTTGCCAGGGACACAACAGGATGTGACCTGCTGATGGGAAGGCACCAGCTCTGCCAAGGTCTGTGACCCCAGAGCAGTTTCTGAGCACAAGGGGAACTGTGCACAGGGTGATCTGACAGCTTTGCATTCTCTGTGTTCTCTCAAAGAACCTGACGTACGAGATCATCCTCACGTTGGGGCAGGCATTCGAGGTCGCCTACCAGCTCGCCCTGCAAGCCCAGAGGGCAAAGCCTCTGGGTGCTGGAGCAGGAGAAATGATTGAAACAAAATCTTCCAAACCGGTGCCTAAACCACGAGCAGGCATGAGGAAATCTGCGGTACGTGGGTGCAGGCAGGAGTGACTGCTGGGCTGAGCTGGGGGTTGTTGTGGGCAGCACACCCCTACACCTCCCCTGGGTGGTGGGGGAACCCAGACATGGTCCAGGTGCCTGTCTTGCTGCTGGCACTGCAGGTCTGTGCCTGCTGTCAGTTCTGCTGCAGGGATGGGGCTTCTCCTGGTAGCAGGAGAGCAGGCAGAGGTGGGATGGGGCTTCAGTGCCCTGCTGGGTCCAGCACAATCTTCCATGTGCAAACCCTGCAGAGCTGCAGTGAGATACATAGGTGAGCTGCAGTATGGGATTCCCCATAGCCAAACCCAGCCAAGACTGGAGCTGCTGAGGAGCAGGGACTGCTGCACAAGCCACTGCCTTCCTTTAATGTCTCCTTTTGTCTGTGTTCTGCTTGCTCCCCCCGCTCAGGTGCCGCTCCCTCCCGACACCCGCTGTTGTTACTGTCACACCTGTACAACACACCGCCCCTCCTACCTGCCGCTGCAGTCTGTTAGTCCTGGAGCGAAGGTCTTTACCCTTCTTCCTGCCATCCTCCTTTCCGAACTGACCCGGGCTGCCTCCCCATTTCCTGTATCTCCTGCTGTGTCCCCGTGTCCTGCCTCACTGTTGTTCCTCCCCCTGCTCGTTCTGGCCCATGCCGTGGGTTCAGATGAACCCTGGGGATCTGCTGCTCCCACCTGCCCCTGCTGATGCATTGTGGCAGCTCTCAGCTGACCCCACCGCTCCTGCTGGGGTGGTAATAAGTTCCCCGTGGCACCCTGATTTAGCAGGACAAGAGGAAAGAGCCGTGCTTGGTCAGGAGGGTAGATCATGTGGGAGCTCACCTGCCAGGAGCTGTCTCCCTCTGTCCCATTTCTGTAGCGCTCCATTTTTCATGCTTGTTTGAGATGAGCAAAGCTGTCGCTGATGGTGACAGGGACTCACAGCCTAATGCAGGGAGTCATCTTGGGGTGCTGGGTTGAGACTGACGTGGCCAGAAATGTTTTAGCTGTGAAGGACTCAAATGCCTTCCCAGCAAGAGCCGCTTCCTTGCACACGTGCATGGTTTTGGGACGGGCAATAGGCAGGCAGGCACTCTGTGCTTTGAGTCCCTGCTCATTCTGTCCCAGAAGTACGGCTGTCCTAAGATGCCCTTTCTCTCCTTATTTTCTAGCTGGATCCGCCTGAAGTGGACCAAGATTCCCAGTCTCATGCCAGTGTCTCCTGGGTCGTGGACCCCAAGCAGGACTCCAAGCGGACCCTCAGCACTAAGTATGAGACCACTATCTTCTAAAGCAAGCGCCCGCGTCCGCCCCGTCTAACCGTGCCTTTGCGATCTGATCTGTCTGCTCTTCTAAACTCCCTCTTCCTCCGGCTGCTCGCCCTGAGCCCGCCTAGGCACCGCATCCAAGGCAGCAGCACTCAGGAGACTGTAGACTTAAACGGCTTTTGTACCTGATCCTGCTGAACACTGTGAATCTCCTTTCTCGGAAACGAGGGTAGCGCGCTGTAGCTGCCCGTGAGGCGGGAGGAGCAGAGAGGGCAGGCTGCCAGTCGGAGATGTGGATCCAGGAAAGCCGCCCTCTGTTTTCACGTCTTCCCCCCTCGCTCTGGCACTGTGAATCCCTGGGGCAATGTGATGCTCCCCAGGCCTTTTTTTTTTTTTTTTTCTATCTCACCTTGTCCTTGGACTGATGGAGACCTCTTGTCTCTACGGTGCACACACTCCCTCCTCCTAGATCCTCCTCTTCCTGACTGAGCCACGGCTGTGTACTGTTCAGTGAACTCACCTCTCCTTCCCTGCCAGTCGAACCGACACTAACCACTGTGATGCTCTCTGCAAATAACACACAGCACTTCCATTTCCTCACGGCCGCCCTTGCCCACAGTCTCCCTCCTCAAAGGCCAGTGCAGAACTTGTTCTGGGTGGTGGGGGAGCATTGGTTTGGGTTGGGTGTGATCGTTCCCACTGTGAGCTCTGTCCCCTCGGACATGAGGAGGCAGTTGGTTGCATGCATTTCAGTCCCTTGTAGGTTTTTCTTCCCCTCATAGTCCTTGTGTTTACACTCACCAGACTTCTCATGAGTGCTGGTATAGTTCTCATGTGGCAGCCTGTGGTTAAGCTTCCAAAGGCACATGTTGTTGTTAGCCCTAGCCTGGGGAGGGGAGGTGTCAGCTGGACACCACAAGCAGCATCAGCAGGGAGAGGTCAGGGAGCAGCCCTGGGTTATTTGCCCCTGGTGTTAGGGCCTAGCAGCAGCTTGTCTGATTTTAGCTGTGGCTTTGGAGCTGCTGCCTCAGATCTTCCATTTCCCCTCACCTGCGGTGAAATCTGATGTTTTAAAGTCCTTATTCAGCTCTTTCTCAGGAATGAGTTTGATCTCCCAAGTAATTTGCAACTTAATGGCAAACTGACCTCAGACTGAGGGCTCAGCTAGTGGGAACCCAGTGAGAGGACTAAAAGTGTTGTCTTAAATCAAAAAAAAAAAAAAAAGGGAAAGCTCAGTGTAGTGCATACATTTCATATGCCACAGAGCCCCCTGACACAGAGCATCACCCACGTCCTGCAGGGCCACCCTGCCAGCCCAGGCCTTGTCCTCTGGGAGGTTAGGTTTGGGTTCCATCAGCACTTTTCCAAGCTGTAAGAGTGCCCTGAAGGTTTCTGTGTCCCTTTAAGAGAAACTCAGTCTCTGGTGTGGGTGGCAGAGCAGTTTCTATATGTAGGTGTTCACCACCCAGCTGCCACAAGTCCGCCCAGTGTCAGAGGGTCTGAGCTCTTCATCTCCCCTTGCTCTCAGCTGGGAAGGGCAGGTCCCTCCATGCCCCCTAAATCTGGGTCAGGAGAGCATGTGCCTTCCTGAAGGTGACCAAACCCAGCAGGGATCACAGGCAGCCCTGCCCAAACCACGCCACTGCCGCTCTGTGTCCGTAGCCCTGGCGGTTTTTGTGTCCCTAGCTCCGGGCCATTCGCCTCACCTTTCCCAGCACCTGTTTTTGTATGGCTTGGAAATTCATTCCGTTATCTTCCTTTCTGTTTGCCTCTGCGAAGCTGAGCTCCGGGCAGCCGTCTCCTACCACGGGATGTAGTAGCAGGGCAGAGACCTGGGATGCAGTGGCCTCCTGACATGAAGATCATCTCCCTCTGGCATGGGTGGCTGCCTCGGAGTGGGTGCGTGGCTGCTCGGTGAGGGCTCCCAGAGCAGAGGGGGAAGGGACCCATCCTCCGCCGAGGAAAGCTGCTCTCTCCATTCCTAGAGAAGGAAAACTCGAGACTCAGAGGCCAAGAGCGATGTCGCCTTTTCTAGTTTGAGACAAAACATCTTTGGACCTGTTTCTTTTTTTAACGAAGTGACACAGAGCAAATCCGGTTCACGGTTTCAATGCAGTGCTGCAGATTTTTCGTGAGAAAAGAAAAAAACACAAATTTTTATTTACTGAGAATCCCGCAGTCCGGTGAGGAGCACGATAGAAAGTCTTAGCAGGGGTGTGGTGTGCGCATTTCTGACGGTACTTACTCTGCTTCAGCTCTGGGTGAACAGGAGAGAATGCCAAATTCTTGGAGATTGCTTCCCTCCGTGTGAGAACCTGGTGGGGTAAGTCTGTATCCTGTTCTGCAAGCCACTCCGTGCTTTTGTAGCAAATGGAAGCAGCTTGAGGAAAAGAATCTGCGAAAGATCTTTCACCCCAGAGCAGCTGTGGCCAATATCCCCCATGGTACAAATCTTCCTTATCCCCCAAACTGTCGTGTTGCAATACTTGACATTTCTATGGCAAGGAACCCGTTTCTTCCCGTTTCCGCACTGAATTCCTGGGGACGACTCCCTGCTCCAGCCTCTGTGCACGTGTCTTGTTTTTAAATGCAGTTATGCCCTGAAGGGTTGGGGTTTTTTTAAGTATATTCAATTGTGATTTAGCACTTTTTTGATACTAGCTCATTATTTAATTAGTGCAACCGTTTCAGAAGATGAACAAATAAGGAGTTAAATTTTGGGCATTACACTGAAACAGTCCATCCCCAAGGACAAACCACATCAGCCTGAGGGTGGCTTGGCCCCATCTGAGCCCAGTGTCCCCAAAGACACCGCCTCAAAGGTGCTGTGTGCTTGCTTTTATTCCGACTTACAGAGTGTTTCACAGTGGTTTGGGCTGTGACTGACGTGTTTTCAGACTGTTCCCCTCTTGGGGAGAATGTTCAAATGGTTGTGATTTGAATTCTTCAGATGCAAAATGTAGCGCAGCGCATCCGTCGTGTTCTCATCAGGCTGTGTCAGGGCAGTGGGACCTGCTGCCACATGGGAACGCTGTGCCCGAGTAATTCCTGTTTAACTCCAGTTGCTGCTGTATGTCAGGATTTCCTTTATTCTCTCTCACCAGTGAGGCTGGGAGAGAAGTGAACCATAATCCCAAGGGCACAGACCTGTAAAGGATTGGGAAGGGGGAGTGGACATTTTGGGTTAAGTCGATGAATTTAGGAAACCTAACATTCCTTGTTATGCACATGTTGCAATTCATACTGGTGTAAGTGTAAATATGTGGTGTGTTGCCAACAAGTCTTTGGTGAGATTGCAAATTGAACCTCTGCTTGGGAGGAGGGCCACCTTTCCTTTCTGACACGTGAGCTTTTTTTGGAGGTTGGCTTGGAGGTGGTGTGGTGATGAAGACTCCAATCTTCAGGCACTGGGCTCGGTGACCCTGGTGGTCCATTCCAGCCCCACGTGTAAACCTGTGGTTGTCTTTAGTGATCCATTCTTTAGCCAGATACTCCCTTTCTCACCTCACAGACAGAGCAGTTGTTTTGGCAGTTCAGTGTGGTGGGGTCTCTCGAGGGACTCGGTGCTGGAGACTGACCCTGGGCCGTGCCACTTGCTGGCTCCTGGCCACCTTCACCCACCCACTGTGCAGTATTCAGGCTCTTCCTCCCTGCAGGGTTTTGTGCTATCTGGAGGAAAGTGCCCCAAATTTCTGGTGCTGAACATGACATTGCATCCAACTGCATCTGCTGAATTACCTGCCTGGGAGGAGCTGGGGCTGCCCTGGGCCTTGTTCCTCTCTTTAATGACAGATTGTGTTTCACAGACTTTGGTTTGTGGGCTGAGCCCTCACTCACGTCCGGCAGACGAAGTTGCCGAGTTTTGTCTTTCTTTTTATAGGAGGGGATGATTTTTTTTTCAAATTGAAGATGCTTTATCCTTTTTTTTTTTTATTTTGTGTTTACAAAGAAGAAAAAAAAAACAGCGCTAACCTTAGCTGTTCAGCTGACTTTAACCTTGCTTTGGGATTGTTCTTTTTTGAAGAAATTATGCAACTTTTTTGGGATACACGCCTTTCCCCCCTCCCAGGGAGAAGATACAGCACCTTCCAGGCTGTACCTGTAGTGAAGTCCGTACCTTCAGGAGGCTGCTGAGACACAGAACAGATGCCAAAAAGCCCCGAACACGTCCCGTTCTGTGTGCAGCTGAGGTGGAGCCAACGCTTTAATGCTCCTTCCACCCACCTCAGAAGTTTCCAGCAGCAGCAGCAGCATTTCCCCAGCTCTGCTCAGATCCCTATTTTGGAGCTGGCACAACACTCACAATGCTGTCGTGTTGCAAACGTCTCCCTTTTAGATCTCACATTGGTATTACCTTAAATTTGTTTTTCCCCCGAAAGAAAAGTGTCTGTGCTGTTCTCGCTAAGTCAACCCAGCTCAGACATTTTTCTTATCCACTGAAGAATAACCTGGGATTCCCTGACAGGGCAGAGACAGTTGAGTTCAGTTTGCAATGTGGACATTTTTGCTAATTGTGATGTATGGCAGTGGGGCTGATTTGTAATACAAATGTTATTTAATCTGTCTGTATTTTGATACTTGAATTTCCTTTTATTTCCTGTATATACAATTGTTAATCTGTTCAAATTTGTCTGAATTTTAAACATCTTGTGGTACCAAACATAACCAATCTGTGCAACAACATAGACTGACCTCACTACAACAAGGCGAGATTGTAAATATTCCTGGGCTTCCAGCAGTCGTTTTGTTGTTTTCATAATTGTACAACTTAGAACAGACCGAATTAATAAACAACCTTAGACACACGTGTGTGCTGTTGTGTGTGGCCCCAGTGTTGTGCCCAAGTCCTCCTGGGGGTCTGTGTCAAAGCAGGGCACTGGCTGGTGGGGTTTGGGAGCTTTGAATGAAGCTGCTCTTTCTGCAATCAGTCATAATGACCCAAACATTGAATATTATTATTTTGAGACTAATTTATGCATAAAATTACATCCAAATGTTAAAGACAGCACAAGGTTCTGCAACCATTGTGTGCTCTACATGTGATGGAGGGTTAGAAAAGCTCATTTTTACCCCCACTAATGTACATCTGCAAGGGCTGTGTCCCTGGGGGCTGTCATGTACTGGGGATAGCCACTGAAATCCCTTTTTGCAGCATGGCAGCGAGTGGTTCCTGTGACACCAGCACCCATTTGGGCAGCCATAGTTCAGAACATTTACCCAGCAAAGACCTGGGGCTTGCCAGGAACTAGGACATTTCAGTATGTAAAATTAGAGCAAGAAATCCAGACATTTAAATACAGGTTAAAGTTCAGATTTTCATGTCAAGTAAAATCTGGCTGATGTGAAATGCTAAATACACCAGGGATTGCTAAATTTATACCGTATGTTCCATTTCTAATAACAAGGCAAGTCAGGTTTTCAGGCTGACATGAAATACACTGAGCTGGTTTAATGGTTTGAAACACCATGAGGTTTTATCCCTCGCAGCCACAGTCCTGGCTGGGACTGACACCTCAGCAGAGGTTACAGGCCCCAGGCAGAATGAACACCTCGAGTTAAAAAGGCTGATCTGCACTGCAGTTCAATGAGCTCCACAGCCCCCTGCCTTCCCCACCAAATAGTGACAGGTTTTTGAGAAAAAAAAGAGAGCTACTTTTTCTAGTTGAGAGGTTTATTCAGATCCTGATATGCCAAGGGTCACCTCCTGCTGGCCTCAGTGGAGTTGTCGGATGGATTTTTACAAGCTGAGGAAAGATCCGTGAAACTGGATGAGAATGGATTCCACCCCTGCCTGGTACGTGGAGAATGTGATCAGAAATAATCCAGCTTGCAGCTGGGAGAAGTATCTTCCTGAGAATTCCCAAACTCTTGCCTGTTGTAGATCGCACTTCCAAACCTGCACCCAACTTTCAGCAGCTCCTCCTGAATGGAACCAAGGCTTTGGGAAATCTTTTTTGAAAATATTGTCCATTGAGAAAAATTAAAAGGTTGAGGAGAGAAAGAATCCACTGCCCTGTAGGGAGGAAAAGTATGAAAACAAAAAATAATTGGTCAATCAGCAGAAATCTCCTGTGAGAGAAGCTTCCTCAGGCAGCCAGGAGTGGATTAGGGACAGCCCTATTGCAGGAGGATGCTGTAAGAACCAGGAATGCTCTGGAGGGATGCAGATAAACCAGCATCCAGCAGGAACCCAGGTGACACTGTGGCACCTGAGAGCACTCCAGGATCAGGTGTACTCACCTTGCTTTCTCTTTGTCAAACATCCAATTTCTTTCACACAGGAAAAAGCCACATCAGTGACTTAAGGTGGGGAGGGGACAGAGTCTGGCCAGATCCTTCTACAGAAGTTGTAGAGACAGCACAGCTGTTTATTTGTGTGTCTTTATGAAAAAAAGCTGTGAAGTATTCGAGCCCTTCTCCTACCTCGGGGAATAATTCCCTTTGCCCAGGCTCCCAGCAGAGCAGATCCATGGATCCTTGGTTTACTGGGAGGTGAGACCTGGCTCTGCTGTGCTGCTCTGACTGTGGGGTGGGGGCTGCTGTCAAGGGGCTGCTGCTCAGCCTCTCTGGGCTGATCCAGGGGAGCAGACAAACACACAAGATGTTTGCAGGACCAGCCTGGTCATGCTCAGCCAGCAAGAAGCAGGTCTGGGGCACTGCAGGCTGAGGGGATTTGTGTGTGTGGGAGGAACAGCAGGGAAGGGCAGGGAACTGCTTGCACTGACACACAGCATTCATGTCTCAGCACAGGGTTAGCTCCAGGGGCTGGTATCCACAGAATGTTACACTGGATAGAGGATTTCAGCCTCTTAAGAAGGACCTTTAATGAAGTCTGAGGAAGGAGACAGACAGCTATAGAGAAATCTCTGCAGCCTAGGAGGAAGGAAGTCTACATCAAATGCAGCTTCTCCTTTTTAAATAGGCCTCCTAAATGCATTCCCTCATTCCTCACAGGATCTGGGAATCCTTCAAACTTGTGAGAATTCCCAGTTCCTTCTGGGAAGGCTCTCAGCTCTGTTTTCTGCATGCAGGAGCATGAGATGTGCCAGTGACAGGCCTTGAGGGAGGGATTCACGAGGCCTCTGGCTCTTAGAGACATTTCTCTCATCTGCTACTGAGTAGGTGATGAAAGCATCAGTTTTGGAATACCCAGGGTCCATTTAGTGCTTTAGTAGCTCCTGCAGAAGGAGTAGTTCTCTCCCTTTCTCCCTGACTTCCTAGGCAGCTTTTCCAAGAGCTCCTGGAATTTCTTCCATTCATACTGGACATCGAGTGAGTGTAGAGGACCTGGATGGTGACATTCAGCAAGTCCATAACCCCAAAAATCTCATTGGGATGAGACAGTGAATTGAAGGTGCAATAAATGCTGTAAAGTGGGGCTGTTTTGCAATGCTGAGAAAGCTCATCAGATGCATCACTTACTCTGTCTTATCTGAGGGGTAAAAAGGGCACAGCACTCCTCAGAGAAACCCTCCCCACCTTCAGGAAGACCGACAGAATGTTTTTGTAGCTCGTGCTTGTTTCTGCAGTGACAGTGTCAGTCACTTACACAGCTCTTCAGCCAAGACACCAGCACCTCAGAGGAGAGCTCCTCTGCAGAGTCTGCTTTGTTCATGTCACAATCACAGCTTACACACCTGGAGCCTCTAAATCTTTCCGTATTAGTGACTCATACCTGACACTCATCAGATTTAAGAACTTCTTAGGAAATAATGAAGCAATGAATAAATAAAACAGGCTCCAACTCTTTTTTTTTTTCCAGGAGCCATCTTATTTTCTTGGTACTTCTATAGTCAGACCCAAACCCACCTCCATCCCCATTCTCACACATTTTTTTGCTACGAGACAGAGAAAAGCCAAGCCTGAATCTATCTATATCTATATCATATTTATATTTATATTTATATTTATATTTATATTTATATTTATATTTATATTTATATTTATATTTATATTTATATTTATATTTATATTTATATTTATATTTATATTTATATTTATTTATATTTACGCAGACCTGTGTGGGAGAAGCCGACCCCTGGCAGTCCAAAGTCGCTGTCAGGACAATTTAATGCACAATGGTCAGTGTGGAAATGTCACCAGTGACTGCTCAGAGCTGGTTCCAGGAGGGAACTGGTGCAGGCCTGGCTGCAGAAAAGCAGGATAAAAGTAAGGGAAGGAACGCGAACCACAGCCTCGAGAGGAAAAGGGGGTTAAAAGCATTTACTGAGCAGCTTTTGAGTGAGAACGTGCAGGTTTGTGTAAAGACAAATCACGTCTCCGGCTGTGGGCAGGGTGTGAGGGGGGAAACCCGTCTCCCTCTCGTCCCCGGCGCGGGGCTGACCCCTAGTGCCGGCCTCATTGAATTATCACCGGGCACCGAGCGAAGTAACCCCGGGCACCGAGCGAAGTAACCCGGGGCACTGCTCTCGGCCTCTGCCCTCGCCCCGGGATCCATCGCCCACCCCCAAAGCCGCCTTCGGGCCCGGCGGGCCGGGACTCCCCTCAACCGCGCCCCCCTGCCCCGCGAATGGGCCGCGCCAGGCGCCGTGCCGACGCGGCGCTGCGGGGCGCTCCCATTACAGGCGGGGGGGTGGGGGGGGGAGCGAGGGGGGCGACGGCCGCGGTGTGAGGCGGGTCCCGGCTCCGTGCCGAGGGACGGGGCGGCCGCGGCGGCGACACCGCGGGCAACCCGGGGTGTGCCATCCCATCCCAGCCCTGCCATCCCATCCCGGGTGTGCCATCCCATCCCGGGTGTGCCATCCCATCCTGGGTGTGCCATCCCATCCTGGGTGTGCCATCCCATCCCGGGTTGTGCCATCCCATCCCAGCCCTGCCATCCCATCCCGGGTGTGCCATCCCATCCTGGGTGTGCCATCCCACCCCGGCCCTGCCATCCCATCCCGGGTGTGCCATCCCATCCCAGCCCTGCCATCCCATCCCAGCCCTGCCATCCCATCCCGGGTGTGCCATCCCATCCCGGGTGTGCCATCCCATCCCAGCCCTGCCATCCCATCCCGGGTGTGCCATCCTATCCTGGGGTGTGCCATCCCATCCCGGGTGTGCCATCCCATCCTGGGGTGTGCCATCCCATCCTGGGTGTGCCATCCCATCCTGGGGTGTGCCATCCCATCCTGGGTTGTGCCATCCCAATGCAGCCCTGCCATCTCATCCCGACCCTGTCATCCCATCCCAGCCCTGCCATCCCATCCCGGGTGTGCCATCCCATCCCAGCCCTGCCATCCCATCCCAGCCCTGCCATCCCATCCCGGGTGTGCCATCCCATCCCGGCCCTGCCATCCCATCCCGGGTTGTGCCATCCCAATGCAGCCCTGCCATCTCATCCCGACCCTGTCATCCCATCCCAGCCCTGCCATCCCATCCTGGGTGTGCCATCCCATCCTGGGTGTGCCATCCCATCCCGGCCCTGCCATCCCATCCTGGGTGTGCCATCCCATCCCGGGTGTGCCATCCCATCCCGGGTGTGCCATCCCATCTGGGGTGTGCCATCCCATCCCGGGTGTGCCATCCCATCCTGGGTGTGCCATCCCATCCCGGGTGTGCCATCCCATCCCGGGTGTGCCATCCCATCCCAGCCCTGCCATCCTATCCCGGGTGTGCCATCCTATCCTGGGGTGTGCCATCCCATCCTGGGTGTGCCATCCCATCCCGGCCCTGCCATCCCATCCCGGCCCTGCCATCCCATCCCGGGAGCTGCCGCAGGGTCTGGCTGCAGGGATGGTGGCCTGGAGCTGTTGGGTAGCAGCAGTGGGAGCTGCAGGGAGAGCTGCTCACCGTGCAGCCACCACAGCATCCTTCCTCCTGCCTCATTCCTCTGAGTTTGTCCCTTTTCCTTTCCAGAGGAAGGACTTCCAGTCACCTGCTGTAACCTCTCCTGCACTTCTCTGGGATTTGGGTTAAACCTTCCAAAGGGCAAACCCGCAAACCCTGCGATGAGGATCCTTGTGTGCCAATAAACAATTTTCCCTTTTTCTCCCTCCCAGCATTTTTCCCCCTTCTTAATTTATTTCCTCAGCATCCATGACAGCTGTCAGCCTGCACCTGTGGCACTGAGGGATTACTCAGGGCCACAGGGCAGGGGATGGGGATGGGGATGGGGATGGGGATGGGGATGGGGATGGGGATGGGCCAGCTGCTCAGAACCATGGGGACAGTTTATGAGTGGGCAAGCAGCTGAGTGTGAGAAACAAAACCAGTAAAGCTCATCATGAGACCTTCCTGGCCCAAATCCCACCCAGGAATTTCTCTCAGTGCTCCTTGTGCAGCCTTGTGCAGTGCCAGACCCAGCTCCTGCCCCTTTCTGATCCTTAGCTTTGCATGAGGAAGCTGAGGATGGGGAAATGGCATTTATAGAGAATAGAACAGCGCAGCTCCTGAAGGGGCTGCAGTTGACTTTTGTCTCTGTTTCAGAGCAGGGCCCGCTTCTTCCAGCCTGTAAGTCCTGATCCCAGAGGAGGCAATTGTAAGTATTTAAATATATATGCATTTGCCCTGCATTAATTTCCTTTCCCAAGTGACTGGTGACATGAAGGATTGTAATAGCAGAATGTATTTTTAATGCATTTCCTGTAGATTTCTGCAAGGCAATCTAATTCCTGAGTGGGTTTAACTTGCCGCAAAGGCAGAGGACTTCAGGAGCACTGGTAATAGGGCTGGGTGGGTTCTTTTAATCTACTGTTTTAATGAGCTCCATCCATCTCTCTGATTAGATTAATCTCATTCATTTTAGCCAAGTCATCTAGATGAAATCCCGACAGAGGAAATTGGGATTTTGAGTCTTTCAGGGTGAGTGCTTAGAGTGTTAGGCAGCAAAGTCCATAGGGAGATTTCCAATTGGCCCTTTTATCACCTCAGAAGTTTGCAACCCTGGTGATCACATGGGAAAAGGACCATTTAGGCTGCGAATCTGCCTCATGGATGAGGGGCTGTGGAGAGCCCAGCAGGTCTCCTCTGCCCTGCTTGGGCAAGTTCCCTAAGAAATTAAACCCAGCCTGGTGCAGAGGGCTCAGCTTTCCAAGAAGGCTTCCGTTCTCCTGGCAGAGCAGAGAGATTCCATGGCTGGACCTTCCTCACCTGTGGAATGGCCACACTTTTCCAGCAGCACCGTCATGACCGTGCTGGGTGCGGCGAGGGAGAGAGCCTGCCAGTGCAAACAGGAATACCTTCCCCATGGAAGGGGAAATGGATTTTTTGTTTAAAAGATGGCAATATTTTTCCAAGCCTGATGAATATGAAAGTCCCCATTTAAAGGAGTCGAACCAGCGGAGAAACTGGTCACTGTTTGCATGCCCACGCGCCGACAGAGGAGGTGAAAGCAAACTTCCTGGTGTGTCCCGATCCAAATCACCTGGGAGTGAGGCACCGTGCCCCGAGCTGTGAGCTGCCGTGATGAGCAGCCGCAGAAGGTTCTCTGTGTAAAAGCAAACCCCGTCCCAACAGGAGAGGCAAAGCCCCGGTGGTGTCACAGCCCTCACTTCCAAAATGGGAGGGAATTTGGAGCCCAGCAGCCTCATCTGTGGCTCTTGGAAGTTGGCCTTACAGGAGGAAGGTAATGGGGGTGGAGGGCAGAAAACATTAGCAGGTGTTTTGGGAGGGTGTGGAGGGGAGAACAGGGGAAGACTGGAGTTTTCCTCTGCCCAGTCAGCCAGGAAAGCTATTTTTGCAGGAGCTCCTGGGCACCAGACAAGGTTTGGATTGTTCCCGTGTTGGATGCTGGTGCAAATACATGGGCAGACAGCTGGATCCTGAGGAGCTCCCAGTGTCCCAGCAAGCATGTGAAGGGGTATTTTACACCTTGTCCAGGTGAGAGGATGTATTGGCGTTGGGTTTGCCGTAATCCCTGATTTTGGTTTGGGAGTCCTCTGCAGAAGTGAGCACCTGCTGCAGTGCTGCTCTGGCATGGGCATGAAAGGTGTGTATGTGCCCATAACACACCGCATGCTTCACCAGCAGCTGTGGTACCTGTCAATTCCCTACTCCTCAGGTGGGGCATGACCTTTCCTGTGACACATCCCACACACATGAGCTGGCTGTTGCCCCCTCAGTCACACTGGCCATGTCTGAGCTATGGGGAGCAGCCCCTTGGAGCAACCCACCCCTTGTCTTGTCCAGCCTCCTGTGGGCAGTGCCCAGTCTCAGGGTGTCCCAGACCAATCTGTCATCTGTGTGTTTAGGGGATGGGATGGGTAAACTGAGGCTTGGAGGAGTTTGGTTCATGCTCACATGGGCAGCTTGGCCACAGCCCAGGCATTGTGACTGAGAGTTGTGCATGGAGCTGGGGAGATGCTTCTCATGCCATCTCACCCCACTGGACACCTCCACACCTAAAACTGGGTTTGGGCTCCCGTGCAAAGCACTTGGTTGCTGCTGGTGCCGCTGGCTCTGTATAATCTTTGTATTTGCTGACTTGACTTAATTGTGTCTCGGTGGAGAGTTTGGCTCTGGGGAAGCTGGGAAGCTGGAGGTACAGGGAGGACTAAACCACACACAGAGCTCGGGGAGGGATTGTGATCCAAAAAAAAAAAAAAAAGTTCAAAGGTGTTCTTGCCTTAATGCGGTTTATCTAGATTGCTTTATGCTCATTAATCTGGATTAACACAAATTCTCTTGGAATGGCTGGCTGGGGAAGGGTTTGCTCAGCTATTCTGACAAGGACAGACCTTTCAAAAAGTAAAAAGTTTGAACTGGGAAAAAAAAGCCAGGTCCTGTCTGGCATGAGTGCATGGAAGCCTTGTGAGCAGAACAAGGTTGTTTCATCCCTGCTGCCCACATCCAAGTGTCCCTGGCACCCGCAGACACTAATGACTGATCAACTTCCCCCACTACCATGGAGGATTAATCCCCCCTGTTCTTCCTGGGGTGATGTGAGCCCCTTTTCTGGCTGGCATGCTACAGTGGATAGTACAATTAGTTAGTGAACTTCAAGGTAAATGGGAGGTCAAACCCAGATTTGAATGTGATGGTGGGTGTGAGCATGACCCAGGGAGCCATGTGATGTGGGCAACGTCCTGGAGAGGCGGGTGATCACCCTGTCCTCTCCTTTCCCCAGGGCTGGGATTAGGAGAGATTTTACAGCTGAGTGATCAGCCTCATGGTGAGGTTTGGTTCACAGTGGCTCAGCCCCCATCCCCTTATCAAGGAAACTTCTAGGACTTTTATGGCCAGCCTGTGCATCAGCAGTACATTTCATTCCTGTGGGGGACCTGTCCCAGGGAGGCACCACCCCTTTGCATCCATAGAGACTTCCCACCTTGAGAACAGGCAGAGAAACACCCAGTGTGAAACCTGGAACTTGTGGAGATGGATGACAAAGCCCAGTGCTTTGGAGGGGGTTATCTAATGCTTGAACCTACACCTGTGATCTGGATGTACTTTCTTGCTCTTCAAAAGACTTCTCGTGCAGCCTTGGGCAGGTCCTTGCACCAGATGCCACCTTTTTCCACCAGCTGCCTGTGATCAGGATTGCTTGAGTGCCACAGGGCTGGAGACCTCTCGGGGACCAATGGATCAACTCCACGAAGGGCCCAGCTCCATCTCTCAGCAGCCAGGAGCAGCAGCAGGCAAGCAAAGCATTCCTGCAGAGCTGGAATGGGAGTTTTAAGCAGGACCTGGGGCCTGCCCCAAACCCAGGGGACTCCCTCCTCTCCCTGCCCGTGCAAACACCAGATTAACAATTTATTTGACATGTTGTGGCTGGTTAGTTCTTCACCCGCTCCCCTGATCAGAGGGAATAAGTGTTGCAGTGTGCAATAATGTTCATTTCAGGTGAGGGTAAATATAGAAAGGAAAACCTGCTGAGAGCAAGCCATTTATTCCTGCGTTTGGAAGCCTCCGCTCATAAACAGTCAGTCATGCCCATTTGGAAAATCCCAGTGTGGTTTTCTTGGCCATCCTAGAAGAACATTTACTTTCCTGTAGGTTAAAGAAGTCCGTTTTAAATAAAAAAAAAATAATGTAATCTCACTTCCAGCTGCCCTCGGGCATTTAGGGCTTGTTGACACACTAAGGCCGCTCTGTTCTCATGCAAAAGTGGTCTGATGCAGGAATTAGGAAGGAGATCCTGCAGGGCTTCCCCAGCAGGTTGGGCTGTCAGCCCCTTGTTCTTTGAGTTCTCCTTGTTCCCCTCGGGATTTTATCACATTTTAGCCACGTGTAGGATTAAAACTCCCCAGCTTTTGGGGGTTTGGTGTGTGGATTCAGGGAGGTACTGGGGGTGCCCTGAAAGCCCCATGCACAGGGAGGCTGGGGCAGAGGGATGAGCTCATGCTGGGCCAGAAAACCTCTGAGGGTTTTTGGGAGAGCGTGCCAAAGGCAACACGACAGTGAGGGCTGCAGGAGCATCCTTCAAACACTCCAGCAGCCATGGTCAGCCAAGGTGACCTGCTGCAGCACAGGAAAGACACCCCAAAGCAGGGCTGTGGGAGGAGGCTGAGGAAGGTGGGGAGCCCCTGGCACAGCCAAGCTCTGCCTCTCCCCTCTATCCCGAAAATGTCCCTGAGGAGCCGTGCGGGAGAGCGAAGCGGCCGGTTGGAGTTGGACGCCTGCCCCCTCCGGCTCCGCGGCTGGCACCAGCCAGCTGCCCCCTCTGGAGTGTTCTGCAGTCAGTAAGGGTCTCTCCGTGTTTTCTGACAGCCTCTGGATTTGGCTCGGGTTTTGCCTTGGTTTCCAAAGGCAAGAGGCAGTTAAGTCTCTTGGAAGAATGAATTAATTAGCAAATGCCTTTGGTCAGGTCAGTGCCCTGAGCAGTGTGCCCCTGTCTCTGCACCAGGTACAGGCTCAGAGAGGCTGCTCTTACCCTGCCATATTTCCAGAGCTCTACATGCATCGTCTAATAAAAAAGAAAGGGAAAAAGCCTCCCCCGGAACGCAGTATTGACTTTAGTGGTGGCATTTGTGTAAGCAACAAAATATTGACGCAGTTGGCTGGGGTCTGGCCGGGGCTTCTGGAAATAAACTGCTGCCTTGTTAAATTGTAGATGGAAATGCAAGTGGGAAAATGACTGACATCTTACACAAGGCGGGCAAATAAAACCACTGCTTTACTACGGCGTGAAAAAACTCAGGAATTAATAGGTCTCCTTCTGCTCCAGGGTTTTGGATTTATCCCCAAGTGAGATCCATAAACTATTTTAAGGAGAGAAGTGCTACTTTTAAACATGTGTGTCTGGGTCCTGGAGTTCCCGTGGTGTCACAGTTAACCCCTGCCTTGTCACAGCTGTGGGCAGCAGAGCAGCCTCCCACAGCCCCTCTTCCTGAAGGCACGGCTCTTGCCAATGCACAAACACATCAGCACCTGATAAAGGATGAGGTTACTTTCAAAGGATGTTTTCCTACATGTGTTCCCACAGCTTTTGTCAGAAGTGTGTTTCAGACCTCGACCTGGACTCAGAGCTTGATTTTACTAGCGTGGGACATAAAAATGTATTTTAAAAAACACACCTGCTCCAAAGCTGTGTCTGACTCAAATGTGACCCAGCACACCCTAAAAGGCTCCTTTTAACTTCAGTAGCTGAAGACCTTTTATCATCTTCTATGGGAAATGTGATTAACAGAGTTGTAGAGAGTGATGCATCAC
Organism: Cinclus cinclus; assembly: GCF_963662255.1. Lineage (NCBI taxonomy): Eukaryota > Metazoa > Chordata > Aves > Passeriformes > Cinclidae > Cinclus > Cinclus cinclus. The sequence goes on from NC_085072.1 coordinate 4,386,407, forward strand.
TTTCCTTTCTACCCAAAGCCCCTTCCTTCTCCACCCACATCCTGATGATCTCCCAGCTGACGTACATGTGCTCGTGGAAAAGCAGGATGAGATAAAACTGTCTCCCAGTGGCACAGGGTCCGACTCACCAGCAGCAGCGACACCAGTGTAATTATACATGCTCCAGTCCAATCTCCCAGTAATTATTCTGGAATAAAAGCCTGCCTATTTCTGTAAGACCTTATGTCACTTGGAAAGCTGTTATAAATTCAGCTGGAAAAAGGGACCCTTATTCTGGGATAAGTGTGGTTAGTGGTTAACTGGGAACAGGGCTATTCCTGGTGTTGCCATCGACCTTCCCGGTGACGCCAGGGTAAGTCACTTCACCTCAGTGTGTGTCACCTTCTCCTGCTGCAGACTGGGAATTACAAACAAGGGCTTTTGCAGGTAGTGTTTTGGGAAGCCCCATGACTCTGGAAAAAAGGTGTCACAAGGTGCCAGGGAGTTATTTAGTGGGACCTGGTGCTTTTTTACCCACCTTGGAGGTATCTGGATCAAACTGTAGGCTGGGGAAATGAGGGACGAATGTTGGGGACCAGTTGAGCCGTGTGAGCCTGGGCTGTTGGCGTGTTACTGGGAATACTGTGTTTTCCTCTAGGTTTTTAAAAATAGTCTATTCTGTTCCAAGTTGTAGACCACAGCCCTCGCTGGGGCATTGAAATGTCTGGGCTGCTGTTTTCTCGAGCCAGCACCTTCCAGTGTTCAGGGTCGGGATGAGGTGCCAGCATCCATCTCCCCAACTGTTGGGTCCAGCAAAGAGGGGGAGTCCTGCCCTGGACTGGCAGCACTGACCCTCTGGTTCTCCTGGACTGGAGGGAAAGGGAAATCTGGTTCCCTCTTCTGCCTGCAGTATCCCTGCCTGGTTCAATAGCTGCTTCTGCAAGCCCTAAGGGCCTCGGGGACTTTTGCTTCTCAGCAGCTTCTTGTGCAGCCTCAGAAACTGCTTTTGGCTCAGCATCACACAAGCACACACAGCTGAAGATGCAGCTCCTTCCTAGCACATGGCATTAAATCCATGCTAGAGATGGGGAGAATCCTCTCGGAGGCTTTTATCATTTGCACAGACAGCGCAGGCTGGCTCACAGCCAGAACCCATCTGCTTGCCGAAGCGGGTGCTGCCCACGGAGCAGCAGGACCAAGGTGCAGATGCCAAGAGGTGAAGGCAGAGCCTGCCCTTGCGCGTTCCCACGGCCTCCGTCCCTGCGCAAGCACCGGAGTGGGGCTCACTGCCGCTCGGAATTGGGCTGGAGCCAAGGAGGCAGAGGGGAAAAAGCCTTTTACAGTCCATTAGTGCTCCCCAGAGCCGTTCAGCCCCTCTCGTCGTAAAAGTGGTGGAAGCCACAGAAACATTACGGCTGGTCTGCAGAAGATGCTGGTCTGCAGAAGATGCCTGCCCACCTCCCGGCTCCATGTCCCTTCCCGGGGGCTTTGCCAAAGCCGCTGGCCCTCAGGGCAGCTCCGGCTGCTGGAATTCCCTCTGGGAACGAGCTGGCAAGGGCTGGTTCCCTGTCCATCCCGAGCTCCCCCCAGGCAAAATGTACATGGGAGGGTTCCAAGTGCAAATGTGTGTGTGCTAATGGGAACTGAATTGCCTCTTGCCCCGCAGCCTTACAGCTTGAGGAAAACAAGGCAGGGGCTAGGAATGACCTCATATCGCCTCCCAGGGAATGTTTTGCCAGATGAAGGGGGGAGAGGCAGCATCAAGACAGCACAATGTATGTATCTCTCTCCCTGTGTAAACATCTCTGTAGCTGCAGAAACCTCTTAAAACCCCGAATGAGAGGAGAACAGCTGCTTTGATCTGTGGATGTGGTTGTTGTTTTCTGAGTGCAGATCCGTTCTTTTTTTAATTTTGCTTCAAATTAAAAAAACGCCTGTTGTGATCTTTTGCTTTTATTTCTTGGCGAGGGACCGGAGAGCGGTGCAGTAAATTTTCATGACTCCCCATGTAACCGTTTCAGCATGGCTGACAATTCCTCGCCGGCTCTTCAGCGCCACAGCACAATGGGCCGAATCTTCTGGCCCTACATGAAGCCAAAGCAAATGGATTTTGCCCAGAAGTGCACGACGGGGAGTGGAGGCAGCAGGGAGGAGAGTCCTGCCACCTCCTTCCCTGCCACACACGCACGCACACACACAAGGCTCTGGCTGGCAGGGTTGTCCCAATGCCTGTGGAGGGTTTTGGAGACAGCTCCCGGGCACGGATCCATGCCAGCCCTATGTGGCAGCAACAGGAGCTGGTGAGGAGCCACTGTGCCGAAGCGCTGGGCTGTCCTGCAGGTGATTTCAGTGTGATTCGTGGCTCTCCCTCCCGACTCCCTGTGTGACGTCGGGAATCCCCATCTGCCCAACTTCTCCCTTGGGGGACAGCCCTGTTCTTGGAGGGGCACCAAGTCATGCACAGCCCTGGCACCACCAGTGGCCCTTTGGCCACTTGACCAGGAAGCGTGCTTTGGGATGAAAGCAGGATTACGTAGCTTTTTTTGGGAATTCCTGGACATCAGCAGTTGGCTCCAACCCCACTGCCTCACTGTGGTACCTGGTAACCCCGTTGGAGGAGTGAGACATGGGGTCAGCCCCTTGGGTCCTGTGCCATGACCCACTCCCCAGCAGTGCAAGGCACTGGGAATAACTGGGTTTAACTGGGAATACTTGGCCGGAGACCTGTCTGTGCTGAGGCACGGGCGCGAGCGAGGAGTTTGTTCATTCCCCCATGCTGTCACGTGGCTGCTCGGTGTTTTGGCGTTTTAATTACACACGGTCCTGTGTATTTAAGGCTGGTTTATGGGTGTTTATACTAATGCGTAAACCTGCAATTTAGAAGCTCAGTTATAAATCAACATTGCTGAAGGTCTTGTCCCTCGTGCCGTGAGATCGGTCTCCAGATTTAGAAGATAGGTTAGAGGGGAAAAAAGGAGGACTGTTTAGTTTTCCTCTGGTTATGATGATAAAGGATCACAGGATGGGGTGCGAGGTGTGGTGCCTGGGCACAGAGATCTGTCAGCGTAACCCAGAGCAGAGTTTCCATTTTGACTCTGCTCTTATGAGTCTCTGCCATAAGAGGCTTATGTTTCTGCAGCAAATTCCAGCCCAGAAAGAAAAGCAGTGCCACAGCAGCTGATCTGATACTCACATGAGCGTGGTGGCACCCCACTAGTGATGTCTTCAGATCAGGATGTGGGATGTAGTGACCAGAGCCCCATCCCACTCAACACCTCAGGGGAGGAGCTTTTGTACCCAGGAGCTCCTGGCACAGACTGGAGTTGGCTTCCTAAAGCAGCATTGCCCAGTGGGATGGCACATTCCCACTGGTAGGTCGTGGTCCTCTCCCAACAGATCCTTAAGGACAACACCTCCACATTCATATTTTTATGTGCAACATTTTTTTACAGCTTTACGAATCATTAATGTACCTTAGTCTCTTATCAACTGGCGTGAAGCCTGGCTGTCCCAGGAATGGGTTTGGGTTACTGGTGTGCTCCTGCAAACACCCTCCCAAAGGGAAGGTCCCTGTGTCATGAGGGCAGTTTTTGTAGGGAAAGACCCAGGGACCCTTCAGCATCCTCCTGTCTGGCTGTGGTCCCTCCTCTCCTTCGTGGGTGCCTTGGCTTATCTGGACATTCCCCACTGCCTCCAGCCCCCTTTGTTGTATCTTTAGGAGTTACTAGAACAAAGGGGGGTTTGGGAGGGTGTAGAGGCAACACAGTGGGCTAGGAAGGAGCCCATGGGCAAGATGACCCTGTGGACAGGATGACCACTGAGGCTCTTGGACCTCCTGTCCCTGGACAGGTGAAATCACTGCACACCTTCCTCCCGATTCTGCTCCTGGCTCCAGCCTTATCTCCCGCTGCAGTTTCCTGGCTGGCGATGCCTCTCCTGGCTCAGGGATCAGCAACACCCTGGAAGAGAGATGGTGCCAGCAGCTGCCAGCACAAGGATGGTCACAGGCTGGAGCAGGGTCCCCCCTGCCTCCCTGGAGTGCTCCCAGCTCCAGGGGGCAGGGCTGTGAGAAGGTTCCACAAGCAAACAAAAAAACTGAATATTTCAGAAAGGTCTTTTTCTTCCCCCTCTAGCCTTATTTCCAGTCCTCCTCACACCTCTCAGGGCAGCCAGCAGAGCTGCTCTCCGGCCCTGTCTCCCTGCCCGGCACCCCCAGACGCTCCCGCAGCCACCAAGCCCATCCAGGTTGTGCCATCTGCAAACTCTTGGGCTTTTTTCATTATAGATATTTTTTTCCTTGTCCTTTTCCTTTCCAACCCTTGCCTTTTCCCATGCCGTACGCCTCCCCCTGGCCCCCCTCCCTTTGCCACCACCCCAAGCCCTCGGCCGGCCGAGGGGCTGCGAGGTGCGGGGTGGGTCTGGGGGTTGCGGGGGGCTTTGCATTGATGCATTGATCGCCCATGGTCTCCGCCTGACCTCCCTGCTCCCAGGGAAGCAGTCTCCATGGCTACTGGCCCTTCTCCTTCAGCGCAGACTGTAAATTCCTGCAGGCAAAGCCCAGCCTTGGGGGTGCGAGGGGGGGAGCCGTGAAGGAGTAACCAAAGCCAAATAGAAAGAAAGAAAGAAAGGCTGGGAGAGAGAAAAAGGGCGTTGCTTGGATGGGGCTCTCCTTTCCACTCCCCTTTCCCAGGTCCCCAGCACCAGGGCAAGGCGCCTGCTTCCCCCCTCCAGCACTGCTGCTCCTGCTCCTGCTGCTGCTGCTCTTGCAAAACTGGAATTGGCTGGGATTATTTAAGGGAAAGAAAAAAAAAAGGAGGAGAAAGGATCAGAGCAGCCGCCAGAGAGAGGGCGATAGAGTCCACTTTCCTCCAACTGCCCTGGGTCTCCCTCCCTCGCTCTCTCCTCCTCAGCAACACCAAGAGCCCCAAACTGAACCCAGAGCAGCTTTTTCCATCAGTTCAGTTCCCTTCCCTCTCTCTGTCTCACACACGACAAGGAGAGAGCCCCTTCCTCCCCTTGATTTTCCTTCGCATGCTCAGCCCCTTGTTTCCTTTAAAGCACTAGAAATCCCCCTTCTTGCCCCCGCTCCTCCCTGCAGACTGGGATTGCAATGGGAGCTTTGCAGATTGCTGGATTTTCCATCCTTTTCTTTCTCCTCCACTCTGGAAACACGCTGGCAAATAAAGCCAGTCAAGGTAAGAGAAAATCTTCCCTGCTCGAAGGTTTGCTGTTTGATGTGTGGATTGGGCAGCCGGATCTCCTCGTTAGAGCTGGGGTTTAAGTGCAGGCTGGAGAAGGCAGCAGCAATAACAACAAACAGTGGAGGGGATTTTAAATGTCGCTTGCAGATATTCTCGCCTACTGCCTTGGAACTAGGGTTGGGTTTGTAAACTCCTTAATGAGTTGCGTTTCTTAGACTTTAGGTTTTTTGTTGTTGTTGTTTGGACTCTTTATCTCAAGGCAAGGGCTGCAGGGGCAGAAAATTAGGGTGGGCAAACAAGTCTGTATCCATCACAGGCAAAATGTGGCTGTTTGGAGGGGCTTGGGGGGCTATTCTGGTTTTGTGTCTGTGAAACGGGGCTAGCACGGCAGCAATGTGGGCGAGGAGGCTGCTCCGGGCTGGGTCGGAGGGCAGGGATGGCGGAGCGGGCGTTGATAACACCAGGAGGCTGCATCTGTGCTCGGGGACTTCACATCGGCACGGGGAAATCTCGGATGTTGGCTGCAGGGTTGTGGGCAGCAGGAAGCTTCGGGTAGCTGAGCATAGCTAAGCGTGAAAATTAAGGGAGCTCTTCCCCTGTCTCGTGGAAAGAGAGATATGTCCCATCCTTATCAACTTCGGGGTTTTCTGTTTCACAACTCCCGTATTGAGCCAGAGCCTCCCTTTTGCCAGACGTACACACGGAGCTTTATGTATGGTCTATCTATACCTTCTTCGCTTTTCTATAGCACCTCTATATTTAGCCCAGATTTTTTCTCTACACGCGCGCGGGAGTGCGTGCGCCCACACGAGCACACACAGCCCTATACATGATCCTCTTGGCTGTCTCAAAGGGGGTTTTTCTCCTTAATTCACCACTATCTGTACAGCCCGTGGGGTTTTCTCTCTTTCTTTCCATAGCATGAAAGGTTTCTCCAGCCCGGCTCTGGCTGTGCTGTTGTGGCAGCTGCACGTTTGTGCGTACGGTGAGATTAAATAGCGTGTGAATGAAATCTCGGAGCGCAGGATATAATGAAAGATCTCTTGTAGGAGGATTCCAGCCACGCGCATGGTCGCCCGAGCCCTGTCACCGACAAAGTTAGAAGGAATTTCAAGGCTATTGTCTTATCTGGCTCAAAGTGTTTCTAAAACAATAGGCGACTTCTCCGGAGGGCAGCCTGGGCAAGCAGGAGAGATTTTCCAGGGCAAAGGTTTGGTGAGAAGGCGTCCAGCTTCACGTAAAGCTTTATGATTTAGGCGCAGAAAGGAATGCTTAGGTTTTTATCCCCCCTCAAATTATCTTGAGTGTATGCATTGCTTTCATTTCTTATCATAATATTTATTTATTAAGGCCTTTTGGTTTCCAGTTCCATTTAAGCCTGAGCCAGAATTGCATTAAAACAGCAAAGTGAAATTCCATCGTGCAGAGACTTGACAGATCCCTTCAGGGAAGGAGAGGGGTGGAGTGGGGGTGGAGAGAGGTGAGCTCAGTCCTGTGCTGGGGTACATCGCCCGCCGTGCGCCCGGGACAGCGCTGGCTCCTCCGGGTGTCCGGCCGCTCACCGGCCTGGGGGGCTGTGCTGGAGAACTGATCCCTGAGGCTGCAGCTGAGGGGTTCTGTGGGCTGGGGGGGGGGGAAGTGTCTGCAGACATGCAAAGGTTGGTGCCTATAGGGCTGAAACGACCTATAGGGCAGGGTGGTATAGACCAGCCTGGTGCTGGTCCTTTTTGATGCCTCACAGGCATCATTAGGGCATCACTGACGGCAGGTACAGCATGTGCCTTTCCTCAGAACCTGCTGTCTCCTGGGTTTTCTGACTGTCACTGAGCTCTTTGAACCCACTCTGTGTGTCTGGGACATGTGTTAGCAGGATGTTTCTCAAAAGCATCAGTTGTGTGTGCCAGGTGACACCCCAAGGATGGGGCACACATCACCCCAAAACCTTTGTCCTTTTGAGGGACAGCCACCCTTGCCAGGTGACTGTCATGGGCTGGGAAGGGCTCCTCTCCCATCAGATGGGGTTGTCTTGATGGGATAACCTTGTGTGGTGGGTCAGGCTTGCTGGGTTATTTCTTGTACTGAATTACCCCAGAAAGTTTAGTCTGTGTGGGAAGAAGGATTTAGAGAGCTGTCTGCTGAGCCTGGAGGGTGTCTGCCAGTGGACCTGGATGGCTGTGGAGTCAGCTTAGGACTAGGCAAGCTTTCAACAGGAGAACTGACAATGTAAATCTAAATAACCATAGGGAGGCTGCTGACATGCATTCACATCAGGGATGGACTCTCTCCCTGTGGTCCCCAGGCCAAGCTGCCCACATGTTGCTGTGCCCACCACTCCTCTGAGTTTTGGATAATGTCACCCTCAGTCCCAACCTCTTGTCTGTCAGTCCATCTCACAGCCTTCCAGACAGAAGAGTTTGTCCTGAGCTCCTGCTCTCAGTGGAGCAGGGCCCTTACCTGCTGTCTGCCAGCATCAGTCCCTCCCTGCAGGCTGGGAGGACAGAGCCCAGGGCCTGGCAGCTCTGCACCATCCTCAGGCAGTGCCAGCCCCTCTGGCAGCACCCTCATCACTGGGAACACATCCCAGGATTTGTCACTTCTCCCTACAACTACTTACACATCCCCTCAGATGATGCTGAGGTGTGGAGCCAGGACAGAGAGGCAGCATCTCCCTGGGAGAGCCCAGCACCCCAGTTTGCAGCCCCTGGCATTCCCACGACCCCAGTTCAGGGTCCTGGGTGGGCTGACAGCCTCAGCCCAGCCCACTGGGCATTGATGGTTCATGGGTGACACCAGCCCTCCTGGCTGGTGCTGTGTGGCTGCCCAGAGCCACAGCCACTGTCCCACAGGAGGGGCTGGTGTGGTGGCATGCACCTGCAAAGCCTACACCACCAGGGATTCTTTTTCTGTAGTTTTTTAAGGAGTCTAAAATTTTCCAATTGCAGTCTGGAGATGCTGTTTGATTCCCCTCCCATTGCCTCCAAACCTCCTCCCCCTTGGCCTCTGCCTTCCTACCTCTCCAGCATTCACAGTGTGCGACTGTTGTGCCTGTCCCCTCCACCCCGCTGAAATATGAAATGTAAAACTGTAAACATTTCACATACACAGTTCAAAGGAGATCTTTGACTGAGGGCGTCTAACGTGCCTGTACCAAGATTAAAAAAAAGGGGAGGGGGTGGGTAGGAAGGAGGGAAGAAGAATTTTTTTGTAACTGCCAACTGGAGTATAAATATTCAGACACCTTGAGTCTTCCAGTGCCGATGTATTGCTCTCTCCAAACTGCTCAGGAGCTGGGGGTTCTTTTCTTTTTTTTTTTTTTTTTTAACCAGAGTACTCCATTTAGGAAAAAAGTATGCGTGATTGACTTTAACCTTCACTTTCAAAATTCTAAGTTCCTTGAGAGGCTTTAGGAGAAGCCTGGGATGGCAAATAAAGTTTGCTCTGTCTGGCAGCACTGGAGGATGCCCAGCTGTGTTTTGGAGAGGCTGCGTCCCTGCTGGAGATCTTGAGATTGTTGCTCCCGGAGCAAAAAAACAAACACATTTTTTAAGGCAAGGCTGGGTCAGTCCGATAAGCCAAAGGAACAACAGCAATGACAATTCCATGGGGAGATGAACACGCTGCTGGCGTGGAGCATCAAACCCTCTGTGAGGAAGTGGTGATGGAATTGGGTTGAAGTGACCAGGGTTGGCACAAGGAGGTGGGATGGAGGTGGAGGGAACACTTCCTATCCAGGGGATGGTGGTGGAACTGGGATCCATCAGGATGACCTGGTCTGCTGCAGAGGATGGACAGCTCAACCTGGCTCTGCCCTCAATGGGAGCAGGAAGCATAAGTGAGGAGGATTAAAAAGCCCTTTTCTGTGTCACTGACAACTTTGGGGAAGCAAAACCCATGGTGAGGGTTACAGAATGGGGTCTGGGTGTTGGACAGTAGGGTCACCAGTGTGGGAATGGCCCCAGGTCCTCGCTGTGACTTGTGGTTCCTCCTCCTTCTGTACTCCATTATTCCACAGGGCCAAGCAATGGGGCTGCATCTCCTGTGTCCCACCTGCTTTGGGGAAAGCTGGGTGGATGTGCAGGGTGCTGGGCTGGTTTGGGGGTCTCCATTGCATGGTGAGATGCAGACATCCCCTCTGAGCCATCCTGAGCACAGGTACCTGCCCAGGGAGCACTGTCACCCCTATACTGGCAGCAAAACATCACCCAGCACCTGAGTCAGGATCTCTGAGTGGAGTTGACACTTTAGCCAGTTTACAGAAGGCTGCCCTGCAGAGCATCCTCCTCCCCTCTCCTGGCCCATATCCCCTCTCAGGGGCTGCCACTGCTCATGGCCATGCTCTGAGCCCGTCCAGCTGTGGCGCAGCACGAGTGGCCCTTGTGAGCTCCCTGGACGAACAAATGATTAATAAACTGCACCACAGTGTCTGAGGTGGTTATTAATACCCTGGTAAAAGGAGCTACTGAAGTTATAAAGCTTTAATTTGGCATTAAGGCAGAGTGGAAACTCCGCGTGTCTGCCAACAGCTACACACACATCCCCATACAGACAGGCTGTTAATATATATGCCTATATAAAAACAAAGAATAAAATTAATTTGTAGAAAAAGCTGAAGCGCTTGCAGGAGAGGGGGAAAAGGATAGTGGGTTTGTTTGTTTAGGATTTTTCAGACCAGTTTTTGCTGTCCTGCCTCACCCCCCTCCTCAAATTTATTACGACTTTTGGCCTAAGGCTAAAACCATCTTTTATTTTAATTTTTTTTTTTTTAAAACAAAATCAGGAAGTGAGGAAAGAGCTTCAATCCAGGCTCTAAAAATATACGATCTGTTGCTGTATCCCCCTGCTCGCTGTCGGGTGTGATGCCGCAGGGCACAGAAGTGATGGCCGGGTGCCCGTGGGCTCTGCCACCACCCTCGGTCAAAGCCCTCGGGCTCCCGGTGGGTGCGCGCCGGTCCCGGGGAGGTGGCGGTCCCCCCGCTTTTGGCACGCTCGAAATGGCAGTGGCGTTGAAACCGTCTGCCTCCTCTGCCTTTGAAATGGAGAATAAAGCTGCAGCTGGAGCGGAACGGGGCCCAACACAGCCAGCGCTGGAAAAATCCCACCCACAACGGAATAAAAAACGTGGCCCGAGGCGCGGGGCGAGCACCGCAACCTCCTGCCCTGCCCCGCAGCCCCCGAGCAGGGCTCCGCCAGGGATGCTGCTGCCCTCTGAGGAGCCCTGCTCAGCCCCAGCGACGTGGGACAGGGAGATGGGGTGAGCAAGGAGCGGGGCCACCGTGGGTGAGACCTGTGGTCCCCAGCGAGACTCAACATCTTCATCAAAACCAAATTCCCCTCTGGGTGCAGAATTCTCCAGTGCCGGGGATTTGAGGCACGGTGTGCCCTTTTGCACCACCCGGTTTGGGCTCATTTCAGGTAGCTTAGGGTGGAAAACAATGTTTTTTTATTATTTGTGGAAGGCTGTAGGGGTATAGGTCTGTAGGGGAGCTGGTAAACCCTCCAAAAAGTCCACCTGGATTTGGGACTTTGAATGGAGTAGGTCTCCTGGAGTAGGGGTACAAGCAGGGCACACCCCAATGAAGAACTACTGAGAGCTAATAGGGACAGGAACATCAGTAAGGACATTTTTATTTAAAAAAAATAAAAAATTCTTCACTTGTCTTGAAGATCAACTCTCTCGCATGGTGGCAGCCGCTCAGAGCACCTGCAGTGAGGCCACAGGCAGCTTTTTGGATGGAGAAAGTTCTCCTGCAGGAAAAATGGGCTGCCCTGAGAGAAAACCTTCCCTTTTCACGGGAAAATGCTGGTTACGTTGACAAAAATGCTAAAAATTGAGTTTTACATAGGGTTTTACTTTAATTCACTACATCATTTCTAAAGGATACTGGGGAGCCAAAATTTCAGCATTCTAAGACTGGGATCTTTGCCAGTCCTGGGACAGCTCCTGGGGTGCCCAGGAGGGTATTTATTCACTCTTCCCACAAACACACCTTTTTTTTTTTTTAATCCTGTAACCTTTCAGAATGACTCTAGCTTTGGAAAAATTACAGAGTGGAAAACTGATAATGTTTTCTTTTGTACTTTTGCTGCTGTGTAATCTTTCCAAAGTTAGAGAACTTTTGAAGTTACAGAATGGGAAAAAAAGGAAAAAGATAGAAAAAAAAAAAAAAAGATGCTATACATGTGTGAGTGGGAAAGGGCCAGAGGTGCATTCAGTGCCTCATGCATGTTGTTTGTGGTCTTGCGTCTGAGAGTGCAGAAGGAAAAAGAAATAGGAAATAAAATTCCCCCAAAAGTGAGATTCCTGGCAAAAGGCTGGGAAAGTTTCAATGATGTGATTTATGCCTGGTGGATGCTTCATGTTCTGAGCGTTTTTAGGGGAAGGAGATGGGGTTTGATGGATGGTCTGTACTGTTTGGGTGCTGGTTCCCACCCGTGTGCCCGGCTGGGTGCCGGGGGAGCCAGACCTGACAACTGTCACCTTGGCCATGACTCCAAGCATGACAACACGATTTATAACTTTGAGGGAACATCTGAAGAGGAGCTCACAGCCATGCAGAGCCAGGACCAGGATCTGCAGATTCAGTAGTCCTTTGGGTTAGCAACAGCTTTGTTGCTGCTGAGTTCCCATGCACATCATGCTCAGTGCTTAGCATCTCCCCATATCCCCCTGCTCTAATGCCACAATGTCCTGGGAGCCCAGTGAGGGATGCAGGAGCCTGAGGAGAAATCACTGGGATGCTGAACAGCCACACTCAGCTCCCCAAAGGGACAAGAGTCTCGTGGGACCCCTGGCACAGGCAGGGGATGACAGTGGGTGCTGGGGTGGCCACAGCACAGTGGCACCGTGACCAGTGCCGTGGCTGCTGTAGGTGCCAGCCAGGAGCAGGGCCCTGGTCCCCGTGGAACCCCTCCACCATCCCCACCGTGGTGGGTCAGCCTCCAGCCGGTGATTAATGGCCCAAGGGAGGCCGTGGTGGCCGCGGGCCATGGCTAATGTCAAATAACAAATATGAATGCGGGCTGTAAATATTTATACAATGCGCAGGCACGTGCCGCCTCCCTGGTGCAGAGACAAAGCTCTCCTCCTCCCGGCCGGGTGACTCACATCTCCCGGCAAGGAGCCACCGGGGTGGCCGGGACAGGGCTCGGGCTGGCCTCCCCGCGGCCGTGGCCCCTGTGCCGCAGGGCTGTCTGCCCGCCCGCTGCTTGCAGAGATGCTTGGGGTCTCTGGGGGGCTCCTGGAGCGCTTCTGTTCTTGGGGCTGCTAAAAAGCAGGTTTTTTAAAGGCAGCTGAGAGCTTTGAAGCCTCACGATCCTCCTGGAGGGGATACAGGGAAGCTGGAGGGACTCTCAGGTCCTCCTTCTCCAGTTAGGAGCTTTCTATCCCTGTGAGAAGAGGTGGAGGCAAATCCCTCCAGGAACAGCGCTGATGCTCCGCACGTGGAGCCGGAGCCTGGGCTGCTCTGGGAGCCCTGCCCATACCTGAGGGGCTGCGGGTGATGCTCAGCCCCACCTGCCCCTCAGCAGCCTGATCTCCAGACACTGGCAGTCACGGAGGGGATGTGCCCGCTTCAGGGCACCACATCTCCCTGACTGCCAGAGCAGAGGAGGCAGTGAGAGCCAGCTGAACAGCCTTTTGCTCACAAACCTCCACTCCATGTGCTCGAGGCTTCTCCATTTCCCACATACCATTCAAACCTCCACTCCCACGGCCTCCTGTCACAGCAAACCTTTGGGCATTGGCGCTTGAGGACATTGCCAGCATGTGAAGCTCTGGATGTGATGTCCTGGGTACCACAGCACTGCATCCCAAACAAGGGGGTTGAGGGGCAAAGGGGGATGGGGATGATGCAAATTTTGTCTGTGTCCCCAAGGAAGCCTTGATGTTTTTCCCAGTTCTCCCTCCTGCTTCTCACTCCTGGCTCCCAGCTTTATTTAATGTGGTCCCTGCTAATTCATGCACATTCCTTAGCACCTAAGAATAGAAAGCCGTGATGATTATTTGGGTGCCTGGTCGGCTCAGGAAACAGCTAATTGGAGGCAGAGACTTTCACCTCTGCCTGGGCTGGCTCCAGCCTGGACTAGGAGTGTCAGAGCAGCATTTCCTATCATCAGACACATAAAAGGGCTCAGGATGACGTGTCCAAGAGGGGACACAGGTTGTGCTGTTTGGGAGCGGACCCAGTGACTCACCATGTCCAGAACCCACCACCATCTGTGTCAGGGCTGGTTGAGGAGCCAGAGGCTGCTGGGATCCATCACCTGGGGTGGCAGCACCACGGGGACACGGGGTAGAGGTCCTAGGCTCTCCCCTTTGCTCCCCTCACCTGAACTCTTGCAGATGTTGACGAGTGCGTGGAGGGCACTGACAACTGCCACATCGACGCCATCTGCCAGAACACCCCCAAGTCCTACAAGTGCATCTGCAAGTCTGGCTACACCGGGGATGGGAAGCACTGCAAAGGTAAGGACACGCTGCTGGCAGAGCCAGCACCCCGTTGAGAGTGACAGCCCCAGCAGGCTGGAGGAGGACTCTGACTGTCCTTGCTGGTGATGGAGGCAGCTGTTGTCCTGGCATAGTTGGGGCTGCCCATGAAGAGTCACTTGGGGCTTCTTTTAAACACTTATTTTCATGGAGGATTTCTGACCTTGAGGCTGCAGGACTATGTTAACAGCTAAAAACATAAGAAACTTAAAAATAAGATATAGAAATAGATATATAGATGATGTGAATATCAATATAGTGTAAATGTAGGTATTGATATAGGTATAGGCATATATCTATCTAGAGATACAACTGAGTGGGGAATAGAAAGAAAATGGGCTCCTTGGAGCAGCAGCAGGAAAGCAGGATTGGGGCAGGAGACAAATTCCCAGCTCTGCTCAAAGCAGGTTCAGGGTCAGGATGGGCCGAGTACAAATAGCAGAGGGATTAAAGTGCTCCAGGCACTGCAGGGCTTTGCCATGGAGACGGGCTGCTCTGCCAGCACCCTGGGAAATCCCAAGAGGCTCCCAGCACTCTGCACCACACTAAACCTGTAAGACACTGGGTTAGCTGGGGGTCCAGCATCTAGGCTGGGGAGAATGGGGATGATTTTGTAGAGTCTGGAGGGATGCTGCAGGTGATAATGGAGCTGAGGACCTGCAGGAACAGGCAGAGAGAACAGAAGACCTCGGGGCACGTCACCAGCCGGGTGACAAAAATGCTGGAGATGGGGAGCAGCACCCGCGGCGGGCAGCAGCCCTGCAGCTCTCCCGCCCTTCTTCTCCCCAGACGTTGACGAGTGCGAGCGGGAAGACAACGCGGGCTGCGTGCACGAGTGCGTGAACATCCCCGGCAACTACCGCTGCACCTGCTACGACGGCTTCCGCCTGGCACACGACGGCCACAACTGCTTAGGTGAGGGATGCCCGCGTGTCGCAGCTCCTCAGTTGCTCCTGCACCTGCTGGCTTTCTTTGCTGGGCAGTTCCCAAGAGCGCAGGCCTGCTGGAGAGCCCTGGAACTCCACGCTTCCTGCGGTGCCGCTCTCAGGGCATTGAGCCAGCTGCAGGCACGTCCTGTGGTCCTGTGCTGCAATGGCTCGCTGAGGACAGGACTGCTCCCTGTTACACGGGGGTGATGTCAAGGGAGGATACTCCATGCTGGGAGAGAAACTCTGTGGCTTCTGGGAAGATTTGGTGAGGCAAAACTGGGAGAGTTTGGTTTGGAGTCTCTCGGGGTGAGGCACAGGCTCCCCACAGCCGCATCCTGCTGCGGCAAGCGGCCGGGCCAGCGGCTCTGTGCCGCTGCCGAGGGCAGGACCAGCTCACCCGGACCCTGCCGCTCGCTCCGCTCGTGCTTGAGGTCAGCCCTGCACCTGCCAAAATAGATGAGTTAATAGCAAATATGGTGGGGATGGGAACCAGCGAAGGGACTGGATAAATAATCCCCGGGCCAAGACAAACCCGGCATCTGCCTACGGAGCGGCCGTGCATCCTCCCTGCCACTTCCCACCGCCCCAAACTCCATCCGGCCGCGGCGGAGCCGAGCTCCCGTCAGAGCCCCGGGGCCCATGGAGCTGCCCGCGCCCGTCAGCCGCTTCCTCCCGCGGCATCCGCGGTGGGAGCTCCGGGGCACGGGGCACCCGCCTCCCCTCTGCCTGCAGCTCATGCTATTTTCTAATTAGTGTCTGCAGAGGGGTCATTAATGAGCTCATCACTGCGAGGAGGAGGAGGAGGGGGAAGGGATTATGGACACATACGCTTTGCATTAACCACCATCACCGGGATCTTTGCAGCCTCCTCGGGAAGGGGGGAGATTTACACAGCTGGGAGGAGGCGCGGGCTGGCGGCTCTGCCTTCCTCTCCCGGGGGAGGATGAGCCCGAGGAGAAGAAAGGAAAGCTGGACGTCATGTGTTTACAGAGTTGGGTGGGAGGGGATGGAGATGGCTGGGGAGCAGCCGGGCAAGCAAGGATCTGGGGGGAGTATGCTGACTCCCACCTTGAGCCCTTCCTTCGCTCATCCCAGCATCTCATCTCTGATCCTGACGTGCTTTGCCCGACCTGCCTGCATCCCCTTTTAGTCAAAAAAAAAAAAAAAAAAAAAAAAAAAAAAAACAAGAAAAGAGAGAGAGAGAGAAACAGAGCAAAGCAGTATGTTGTGCCCAGGCTTTGGCAGTGCCTTGGTCAGCAGCTGAGCTGGACAGGGGTCAAGGTATGTGCCCACCAGAGTCTACTGGCCCCTCCATTGCCTACTCTGGATGACCTTTTGAACAAGGACAGGAATTCAAGCCCCCGTCCTGACACAGGCCCTGCTGGCTTCTGCCCATCTCTGTTGTGTTTAATAAAACAGGTATTAGAGTGGCGGAGTCTCATTTCAGCCATTGGGTTTGAACGGCTGCCTCCTCATTTTTGAGTAGAGCTGGAAGGAGAAGTTGCAAGGCATTAAGCCCTTGTTCTAAGCAGGGGGATTTGAGGAGAGTTATTGGCACCTACAGGACATAGCTTGGCTGGGGTGAACATTGGAGGAAACCATGAGCTTCCTGCCATTGCAGAGGACATCCCTTAATGCCTGGCTGCAGCCCAGGTGTCAGTCCTCACTGCCCTACAGGTGAGAGGGTGTTTCCAGCACCTCCTTTCCAAGACAGCAAATTTGTGGAATGCTCCTGGGCTCTGCTGCCTGGCCATTTCCAGCTAGAGCTGCAGCCCTGCTTTGATATTTCTGAGTGTCCCCTCAGCACTCGCCAGGGGCTGGGCACAGTGCAAGGCACCCACATTGCTCCGGCATCCATCTGTCCATCCATTTTGCCCAAAAGCAAGGGGTTTGGGTGTGTGCTGTGCTGTTTGGGGAGGGGGCCTGGGAGCCCCTGGCACGTGCCATCTCTGAGCCGCTATTCCGGTGTTTCCAGGGGGCCATGCTGGCAGGGCTCAGTTTTCCCCTCAGCCATGGCTCTGCAACGCTCGAGTTCACAGGACGTTTTCTTTGGCATGGGGCCCCTCGCCACCCAGCCCCAGCACTGTGGGCAGAGGGGGCAAGGGGCGGCCACGGCACAGATTTGTCTCTGCTCGAGCCTGGCGTCCTGGTTGCTCTGGCATCTCAGGGCACTGATGAGTTCACTGTCCCCAGAAAGCCTCTAGAAAGAGCAATGGGGAGTTACTCTTCATTAGATGCAGGTTTTGCAGGGCTGGAGCAGGAGCAGCCTGGGGTGAGGGCATTGCTGCTGCCAAGGGGCCACATCTCAGCCCCTTGCAGCCTTGGCTTGTTAAACCAAAACAGGTGTGAGGGCAGCCAGGCAGCGGGGCAGGGGATACGAGTCTCCTTACAAGTAATTATCCCTGCTCTGGGCTAAGGTTTCCCAGCTCCTCCTAATGAAGTGCAGGCATCCCCAGCTGGCAACAGGCTCTGAGGGGCTGGGAGCAGGGGCTGGCTGCAGCCAGCATCCTGGTGAAGCATCCTGGGTGCTTTGGTTTTCTGGGACAAGGAAAACCCCTTTCTCTGTGGTTTGGTGTTCCTTTCTGTAAAACGAGGCTATCAGTGAGGGAAACTGTATGATCCTTGCACTCACTCCTCCTGTGCTTCACCTTTATTCCTTGCACCATCAAGCATTCCCCTTTCTTCCAGCTGGGGGGATCACAGATGTAAGACAGAAGTAGGTTACTACCCAGTAGATCTGTCCCACCCGGTCCCCATCACTTTGGTGTGCCAAAGAGCTGTGCTCACCCCCTGCCACCTTCCCTCTGCAGACCTGGACGAGTGCTCAGAGGGCAACGGTGGCTGCCAGCAGACCTGTGTCAACATGATGGGCAGCTATGAGTGCTTCTGCCGGGAGGGCTTCTTCCTCAGTGACAACCAGCACACCTGCATCCAGCGTCCTGAAGGTCAGTGCTCAGCAGTTTCCATTCCCTGGGGCACCCTCCATCCCTGCGTTTATCAAGCAGGTCTGTCCTCTGTCACCTCTGGCTGCTCCTGCTTGGGTTTAGGTGCTGCTGCTGGGTTCTTGGTGTGGCAGATTTGAAAGTGAATCTATAGCAGGCACGTTGGGAGAGGTGTTAAATGTCCTGCAGAAAACTCTCACAGGCCCCTTGTCCAGGCACAGCAATACTGAGCAGAGGACATTAATCCTATTCCCAGAGCAATTTATTATTAAGTGGAAGGATCTGGAGGTCCTCAACCACCTCAAGAGACACATCTTCCCCTGCCAGGTCTTGCACAGCATTGAGCCCTTCATCTCGGTATCAACTCTAAATTGTTGCCGTCTGGAGCAACCTCTTAGCCAAAATAGGAGGAAATGAGAGATTTTTTTGCGTCTTTGCTGATTTTTATCTCTGCTGCTTGGCAAAGCCAGCTGCGTGTTTTTGCTTTCCTCCTTCCCCTTTCCCAGCTGTGTTGGTCACTGCAGCTCCCCAGGAATCTCGCCCTGCCCAGGACAGCTGAGCAGCTGCACTGGCATCTCCTGCGTCCTCATCTCTTGTGTGTCCAAGAGGGATGAGCTGGCTGCTCCTTCCTCCTGGTGCTACAGTGCTGCTGGGGACAGCGATGCAGGTCCTGGGTCCTGAGCTTAATGGGCTTTAAAGCCCCTGAGAGATGTGGGAGCAGGGTCTCATCCAAGGTGGGAAGGAATCGAAGGCTGAAGGCTCACAGGTAGTTTTGTCCACCTTCCCAAGCAGCTCTGTGCCAGGAGATGACCAGGGTTATCCTGTCCCCACAAAGTCCTCACTGACAAGGTTTCCCTTTGTTGCCATCATCTCCCCATCCCATCCCATCCCATCCCATCCCATCCCATCCCATCCCATCCCATCCCATCCCATCCCATCCCATCCCATCCCATCCCATCCCACCTCAGATATCCTTCTGCCACTGCTGACCAGTACCAGCAGCTTTTGGAGCATTTCTTTGCTTCCTTTTCTCTTTTAGAAGGCATGAACTGCATGAACAAGAACCACGGCTGTGCCCACATCTGCCGGGAGACCCCCAAAGGGGGCATCGCCTGCGAGTGCCGCCCCGGCTTTGAGCTCACCAAGAACCAGCGTGACTGCAAACGTAAGGAGCCCTCCAGGTCTGGGGACGTGGCCTCCCAGAGACCCCCTAACCCTGTCCCAATGGCACAGACACCTCCTGCCCTTGCAGCAAAGCCCTGACCGCCTGGCAGCAGTTGGTTCATTGAGCCTGAAGCTCAGCATGCTAAGATCTGTCTCTGCTGCCCTTACAGACAATGCTTTTGGCACCCCCCTTTACTATGGGATGTTGTGTCCTTACATGACCAGGCTGAAACGGCAGCTCAAGGGGGTTCCAGAGCATCCCCTGTTCTTGTCCCAGTGTTTCACTTCCCAAAGGGGAGGTGAGCAAGGAGAGTGCAATTGGCATGTGTGGAGTGCAGGAATCCTCTCCCTGGGGGTTGTGGTGCTCTCAGCCTGTCTGATCTCCTGCCAGCATCCCACTGGCAATGCCAAGGTTATTAAATAGATATGTAAGTGTTTATGCAATTATTTTTATTTTGTTTCTCATTTGCTGTGTGCAGCAAATATGTAAAATTGCTGATGAAATGAAGGTTTAATCCTAAACTAAATGAACAGCACACCTTGCCCCCTGAGGAGGGCTGGCAGGGATTCCCAAAAGCTCCTGTGTCATTCCTGAGCTCAGGAAAGTTTCACCCTTCCCCCGTAGCTCTGGATTCAGGCTCAGGGCCAACCAGCCCACCAGACCCCTTTCCTTGGACTCCACTGGTGGCATTTAGTAGATATGCAGAGGGAAGACATGAGAAACCACATAACAGCCTGCATCTGCTAAGATCCCACAGGGAAAGTGAAGGGCTTTAGGAATTATCTGTGAGGGGGGGAGGGAGGGAAGTCTCTGAGGGTATGAGGTGTTTCCAAGCCAGCTTTATGTGCTACACGTGGATGCTAGGCAGGGAAGGAGGAGCTGGAGCCATGGTGACACTGGTGCTTTGCTCCCACAGTGACCTGCAACTACGGGAACGGGGGCTGCCAGCACACCTGCGACGACACCGACCAGGGCCCCAAGTGCGGCTGCCACGTCAAATTCCTGCTGCACTCGGACGGGGTGACGTGCATAGGTAGGTCAGGCCATTGCCCACATGCAGGTTGGGGTGTGGGATGGCTCATCTTCATCCCTGGGTGATTTGTCTTTGGCCTGGAGAAGGGTTTTTCCCAAGCCTTGGGCATGTGGCGATTTCCTTCTGCAGAGACCGGTGTGTGTGAGGGATGCTGCGGTACCTGGGGGCACAGGGATGTGTCTGCACAGCCACAGGGAGCAGAATTGATCTTGGTGGTGCTTGAGGGGACACTTGGGGACAGGTTGTTGTGTTGGGGTGCAGGCAGGGGTTTCTGCCTGCTTCTGTGCTGCTGACCAGAGAGCTGTGAGGATGTCCCCATGCTGGGAATTGTTACTGTCACGGGCAGATTTTGGGGGGGATGTGGAGGGGGCAGGTTTGCCCACAGCAATCTGTTCCAACTTGTTATTGTGGGGCCTCGGCTCAGGAACATTGTCTTGCAAAAAAAAAAAAAAAAGCCAAACCAAAACCCCAACAACCTGACAACTCAACCACCCCCAGAATTGTCCTTTTCCTGTGTGTGTTTTCAAATTGTAAAACATCAAGCAGAGATAGAAGTTTTACTGGTTTCATATGCTTGTGCTATTTAACAGCTGCTTTGATTTAAAAAATGTTATATTTGGGGAATGATTAAGTCCACAATTGCTTGAGACATTTGAGTTCTTATTGCAAAATGAAAAAGAAAAAGGAACTGAAAGCAAGAGAGGTTTTGGCTCCTCATATCCCTGCTGTGCCTGAACAGAAAACCCTCCTGTGCTTTCCACAGACGGTTCCATCCTCAGGGCAGAGGATCCCCCCTGAGCCCCTGGCTGCTCCCTGCCAGCTTGAGGGGTGTTTGGGGCTGAGCCCCCAGCAAAGCCCTCCTGCCTGTCAGCTCACTGCTGCCTTAATGTCACTGCTGTCCCCCAGCCTGCTCCCAGGATGGATCCCAATCCCTCCTGGCTGCTGGCAGGCACTCGCAGCCCCTGCTCCCCGCCGTCCTCCTCTTTGCTCCTACAGCCATTGCGCCCTGTCCCACCTCTGAAGACTCTCCCAGAAGGTTGCTGCTGTGCCTGGGTGGGGAGCTCTCCTCCAACAGGGAGCTCAGGACCCTGAGTGTGTCAGCTGGTGGGTTCCTCCTGGATGGAGGGCCCTGCGTGCGGCGTGTGACTTGGGCAGGTTTGGGACCAAGGATGCCCTTGACCTGTTGGGTGTGGGGGGTGAGTGAGCAGCTCTCCAAAGCATCTCGTGATTTGGGGGATGCTCCAGAGCAATCTGTTTGCTGGGCGGGAGGTGGTCTCTGCACTCAGACCCTGGGTACCACAGATGTGAGGGTGGGATCTGGGAGTTTCCGAAATTGCTCATCCTTTTGTCCTTGGCCAAAGTCTCCCTCTTTGGCCTCCCACCCTGCATTGTACCTGCTGGGAAGGCATCTCCCACCAGAGCCAGCACATCCCTATGAGCTCTCTCCTTGTCCACATTTCCGCGGGAAATCAAACACTACGCTAGAGGATTTTAGGAGCAGCACCAGCCCAAAACCCACCACCACACCACGCCTGTCTCATCCCTTTGGGCTCTGCAATCCCCTCTCACAGGAAGGGGTCTGCCCAGCTCCTGCTTTCCCTGGGGTATTTCTGATCCCCAACCCCACCGTGGGAACACCAAGGGGTTGTGCTCCAGCCGCTGGGAGCCAGCAGCCGCCCCGCGGGAATGCCCGGCCGTCAGATTTACAGCCGAGGTACCTGCTCGGATATTTATAACCACCCTTTCTTGTTTTATGGCTCGGGCACAGCAAAGAGCCCTTCCCCATCTACACTGCCCCCTTCGCCGCCCCTTCCCCATTTCCTCCAAAATGTTTCATCATTTCAAGGGGAATAAAGTTTCCAGTGAGGGGAAACGCAAAGTCGTTCCCCGGGCCATGGGCTTTGAAATTGTACGCGGTGCTTTTGATGGGCTGCCGGGACAGGCCCCTGGTCCAGGTTCCCTTCAGATCACACCACACGGCAGGAAGCACGATCAGCCCCTCTGAGTGACAGTTTCATTAGTCCACGGCCGGTGTTTTTCATTTTTCCGCTTTTTATTGCTGCTTTTAAAAATGCAGATAATGAGGAACATTCCTCTAAGCACAAGGGCCATCACTAATGGCTCCCAACATGTCTGCAGGCACAAGGGGGAGGGGGAGACAGGAGGGGAGGCCGATGACCTTATATATTTATATTTATGCTCCAAAAGCAGCCTTAAAAAGAAATTAAAAAGCACATAAAACACCCCTCCATCAGCTAAGGGTGCAGTGGCCATGGGGAGATGCAAAAACGGCTGTCACAGTTGAAGCAGATTCTGGCTTTCCAGGAAGGTTTACCAACCAGGGCATCATTGCAGCTCCTCCCACCTATATTTGGGATGCAGCAGGGCTATCGCTGGGGAGCACCGATGGAGTAGGAGGGGGTGGATGGGGAAGAAATATGATTAGATGGAGAAGGAAACTAAACCCAGCTCAAGTTTTATGGCTGATTTCCTGACCCAGGCCTCGGTGGTTTGCAGCATCATCGCTGATGCTCCCCAGCTTTGTGGAGCTGGGAGTGGTGCCAGGAGCTCTGCAACCACAGCCGGGGTGCGCTGACCCCCGGGTGAGGCTGAGCAGCCCAAGCACACCCAGGATTTGGGCTCACTGCTGGCTTGGCTGCTAAATCCAATGGGTGCAAGTGCTACAGGCGAGATGTGGTTGCCATCCCAAAGCCCATGGCTGCGCAGTGTCCACGTGGCTCCGCTCGGGGATCACCACCTGCCCTGGCAGGTGCTGGTTTTACTTCCAACGAGGGCAGGACCTGGTTCCCCAGACTAACAGGCTGCACTAACGCTGCTCATAACGCGCTTCTCCCGCTCGCATGGGGCTCCAACCAGCCCAGCACAGCTGGAGGGGGCTTGGAGAGGCTGAGGGACATGGAATGCTTGGGAGGTGGGAGAAAAGCTCAAAGGGACAGTTTCCACCAGGCTGGAAAGGCAGCAGAGTCGAACCCATTGATGTGTGTCACCAACCAAGTTCCCTGCTGGACACTGTTTCTAAATCACTTTTTTATAATGTCAAACAGGGGAGAGACACTTCCAGCAACACGTTATCCTTGAGACGTTTTCTAATGGTAAATATTTTTGTTCTCTCTATCTCTACGAAGGGGTCTAACCGTAGATGGTCTCTCCTCTCGAGACCATAACGGGGCTCGGGGGCCGAGCTGCTGCGCTAACCGCATGTCTCACTAACCCTGCCCCACTGCTGCTTCCAAACCCTGCCAGGCCAGCCTGGGGCTGGGCTGAGGGACAGAGCAGGGAACCCTCCCCCTGCTGTGCTTGCATGAGACGGGGGCTCTCACACTGCTTTGGTGACAATCTGCTTTCCAGTGGCTGTGGCAGTGGTTACCCCACACCCAGGAGGAGCTCACAGTGGGCTGCCAGCAGATGCCTGGTGGGGAGGGGGATGCTTGTGCCCATCTCTGCGCTGTGCACTCCCGGTTACCCCTTCCTAGAGCCCACCCGCTCGAGGATGGTCCCCTCTGGGACCTCCAGAGTGTCCCAGGGTTTGGCCTTGCCATGCAGTGGTTCTCAGCCTAGAGCTTCAGCAATGGCAGAGCTGCCATGGCCCTTTACAGGGCTGGGCACCTCCGCAGGGATTTCTTTGCATCCCCATGGGGTCTCCAAACCCTTCACAAGGGTAATGTGATGCCTCTGCTCTGCCACCAAGGAAACTGAGGCAGAAGGTGCAGCGACTTGTTTGTGGTGGGGAATCTTGTTCCTGGATATGCAGGGGACAGGCAAACTCCTGGCACATCCAGGAGCTATCGGAGCTCAGCTCACCAGCACAGGGAGCAGAGACTGCAGCTTTTGGGGGGCTTTGCAGAGCCTTTCACACAGGGGTGGGAGAAGGGGGGGACCCCAGATCTGCACCCTCACCATGCTCCAGCCAGCCCAGCTGTAATCCCTCTGATTACCATGGAATTAATCCCTTTTGGCTCGTGGGATCACATCCTGCTGAGATTGTCACTTCTCAGAAGGTGGAGGTGAGGCCAGAGTGTCTGCATGAGGTTGCTGAATAGGGTGAGCAGTGCCATGGCACAGCAGTCGGGCAGTGAGACCAGAGCTGGGATGGAGGAGGGTAGAAAAGAGTCTGAGTGTGTCTGTGTGTGTGCATGTGTGAAGCTTTGTCCTCTCCCTGCCTGAGCGATGGAGGCCTCACCAAAGCCCTGTGTGGCTGGTGACTCACAGCAGGCTGGGAGCAGCCCTGGGCTGCCAGCTCCGCTGAACAATTGCTGTTCCCTGGGACCATTCCGGAGCCCAGCCCTGTGCTGCCAACCTCCACTGCCTCACAGGTACCCCAGCAGTCCCCTGAAAGCTTTCTGCAAAACCAGGACCCCCCTTCATAGAGGGCTTTGCAGTGGTGCTCTGGCTGTGCTAACCAAGCTCATACCCAATGTCCACCCTGGGCAGCTGCCCTGGGATGGTGGGTAGGCTGGCTTGAATCTCAGGTGTAATTCCCAAAGGTGCAAAGGGGCCAGGAGAGGTGCCACAGTGCTGGAGGAGACTGTGAGCACGGTGACACCACATTCTCTGGAGAGCTCCATCCTCCCTACTGCAGCTTCTTCTCCAGTTCAACCCCGCTGGCAGCAGCACCTGAACCAAGCCAATCGTCTCATCTCCGTGGTGACCCTGTTAAATCAATCCTCCCCAGGCTGCTTCTGCATCAGCTGCTGGAACAAACGCTGGCGTTAAACAAATGATTCACTGAGCTTTCAGAAAGTTTCCCTTCCCTTGGGCGCGGTGTCATCCGTCCCGTGTCCCTCTGCCCAGCGCCGCAGGGACGGGGATGGCCCTGGCACGGCTGGGCCGCGTGAAAACGACCCAGGAATGGCTGGAGGAATAATATCTGCAAGAAATCCTTCCCCTGCCGTTAGGTTTTGTAATTGTGCTGGCGATTAATTTCATAAAATGGTCCCTTTTGTTCTCTTATTATGGGACATCATAAAAATAGCAGTGGCAAGACGAGCACAGAGCGATCCCAGCTCCCGAGCCCCGCGGCAAATGGTTGGATGGTTCAGTCATTCCTACCCCATGCAGCCCTTGCAAAGAGCAGGACAACCTGGGATTTGCTCTTTCCAAGGAATTTCTTCAAGGCATTTTCATCTTGGGTTCCTTGAAGCCCAAATGCCTCATTTATCCAAGCAACCAGCCTTCTGAAAGGAATATTTTATTATCCTTTGTGAACAACTTAATGCACTTCAAACCATTGTTCTGGTGGTTAGGGTTGAAATTGAGGATTGATCTCACAGGGAAGCTGTCAGGCTGAAAATGCTTCATTTAAATTAGTGTCCCTTCTAATCCTACCAGCAACAGCTGACTTTGATAATATTGAAATAATTAGCTTTTTTTTTTCAATTGGATTTTTTTTCCGCTGATGCCGCTTGCCTCTGAGTGTGTGTTTTAATTATATGATGTGTCTCCCAAATTAGCCTGAAACACTGGACCAGCAGCCGTGCCTGAGCAGTGGGTCACAGTCAGGGACCAATGGCACAGGGTCACCCGTGGCTTTGTGGCTTGGTAGCTTGGTGGCAGCGAGGGGGACATCCCCCATGGAGGGAACTGGGGCTATGCCCCCACATCCCTGGGAGCTGCAGCCTGGGCACTCCCAGCAGGACCTGTGTCTGGCTGCTTTTGCACAAGTGCTATGACTTTGTCCCTGGGAAATTGAACTCCTCCTCTTTGGAGCTGCATGGAGGCCTCCATGAGGCCCTGTTTGTGGGGGACACCAGCCCCCATGTGTTCATTATTTCACGGCTCTGTGGCCTCTGTTGCTGTTGTATGAGAGCCAAGGGTGTTTTCCATGGGCTCTGCAGGGAGGTTTGTACCCGCTGCCACTCCCAGGCTGTGCCATGGAGGGACATCTGCACGGCATGACTCCCCCAGCCTTGTGAACACCTCACCCCAGCCTTTCTCTCCCCTTCCCATGCAGAGACATGTGCTGTGAACAACGGAGGCTGTGACAGCAAGTGTCACGACGCGGCCACGGGCGTCCACTGCAGCTGCCCCATGGGCTTCATGCTCCAGCCTGACCGGAAAACATGCAAAGGTAGGTGGGTGTGAGTGGGGCTGGGGTGCTTGCTGCTCATCCTTGGGGGCCTCTGACCCCCGTTTTGTCCTCAGTGCCCTTAGGAAAGGCTCAGATTCAGCTCAGCTCGATATTGCCCCCAGTTCTCAGTGACTTGGTGTTTGCATCTTTGGGGTGGGGACAGGAATCACCCCCCTGCGCGGGGAGTGGGACGCCTTGCTGCAGGCACCATGCTTGGCCCCATGCCCCTGGGAATCCTATGGGGAGGAGGAAAAGGGGGTCAGGTCAAGCTGGAGGCAGTGGCATAGCCCTTGTGGGGCTGGAGGGTCCTGTTCCATCTCAGTCCACCCCACTGCCTCAGCTGCCCCAGGAGAAGGGCTGGATGTGCAGGGAAAGGGAATCCACACCTGCTCTGGTAGTGTGAGATGCACAGGTCCCTCTGGGAACACTGCCCAGCCAGGTCCAAGCACCATGTCCCACGTGGGGGAGAACACCCCGAGATGCTGCACATCCCACCAACGTCCCCAACCACCTGTCCCTGCCAGGCAGGGCAGTCCAGGCTGCTTTCCCTGCACCCCAAACTTGCCCCCCTCAGGGCTGGCCGGTGCCTGTGTTGTGTCTTCTGGCAGCTCTCAGAACTTGACCCCAGCTGAAAGGAAAGCCTGTCCCACTGCTGGCTGCCTGTCTACCTGTTGACTGCTTCCAGAACCCCCTGCCCCTGGTATTTTATCAGAGCATCCACCCCTCTCCCCATTCTGCAGTTTCCAGCGTCGTGCAATAACCTGGAGCCACGTCCCCTGTGTCTGGGGTTTTATTATGGCTGCAGGCAGGTTTACAGCTCACTCCCTCACAGTCATAAAAAGAAAGCCTCAGCCCCAGCCAGACAGAGCTGCTGCCCTAGCACTGGGGGATGGAGGGACAGGGCAGGCCGCTGCTTCCTCCCAGTCTCCTTCCATTCCACAGGTTGTTTCCTAACAGGAAATTTTGTGATTAGTGGAAAAACAAGAAAAATAACCAAAACCCCCACATCCCAACCTCTTTCCAGGTTCTTGGGGCTCTTTGCAGTTACTGTGCATCATCCATTTTAGCTTTGTTAATGGTAGGAGGGAGATGGCAAGCAGAGAGGCAAGGGCTGAAAAGCAGTTATTTTGTCAAGTGGCTGTTTGTGAAGGAGGGGGTTCCCCTCTGGGTCTCTTTCTCTTCCTGCTACTCCTGGTCCCCCAAAGCTGAGCCCAGCCCAAACCTGTGGCTCTGCAAACTCTGGTCTGTTGCTCTCACTCAGCTGAGAGGCTTTTTTGGGGCTCCTGGCTCTATTCTGGGGGAGACTGAGACCTGCAGAAATTAATCATTTTGCACCACTTCCAAGGAGGGCTGAGCCCCAGAGTCCTGCCCTGGCCCACTGTAACACGTTGGCTCCTCAGATGCACACAGAGAAAACCAGCAGGCCTGTTCCCCTGCTGACCATCAGAGCCCAAAGGATTTCCTCCATTTGCCAGCTTGTGGTGGGGACAGCATCCAGAGGGGAGCAGTGGGCTCTGCTGGCCGAGCATCCCAGCCAGGGGGTGATGGGTGTCCCTTGTCCCCACCAGACATTGATGAGTGCCGGCTCAACAACGGCGGCTGCGACCACATCTGCAGGAACACGGTGGGCAGCTTCGAGTGCAGCTGCAAGAAGGGCTACAAGCTGCTCATAAACGAGAGGAACTGCCAAGGTAAGGAACAGTGAGTGCCCAGGCCTCCTGCCCTGTCCCTCCCTGTGCTCCCATGGCTGCTGCTGCAGAAGTGCTGCCCCGGCTGGTCATTCCTCTGGGCTTTCCTGTGGACTGCATACATCCTTCAGGGGATTAGTGTTGGATTTAGACTCTGGTCTGGGGCTTAGTCCTTCCATCTCAGAGCTGGGAACTTGTGGGCTCTTGCAAAGTTAAAGCCAGCAATTAGGCAGATGCCAGGGTTCCCAGTTCTTGGAGGGCAGGAGTGGGGAGAAGATGCCTCCTGCTCACTCCAGAAGGAGCTGGCTGCTCCATGCCGCTTCTTCCACCTTTTTCTCCATGTCCCAACATCTTTCTACACATCCCACATAAACCCAGCAGGTCACTGTGCTGCCCCCGCAGCCCATGGCCAAGGTCAGCGAAGCAGGTGTGCATGAGCCTGAGTGTTGCCTCCTGAAAACACACGGCCAGGGAAGGAGGGGGCTGGCAGGCTCCGGGGCTGCCACTGCTTTCATCTCCGTCCAGGTTCTGTGCTCTGGGAGTTTGACGTGAGCACAGCAATTAACTTAATGAAGCCAATGAAATGATGCTTCAGCCCACCAGGTTGGGTTCACCTCCCAACCGGGGGCCTCCCTGCCCCAGTGAGGTGCCCGCAGCACCGAGCAGGCATTGCTGGCACCATCCCTGAGGCAGGACCTGCCCGCACAGCATTCCTGATCCCTCCCTGGCATCCTCCTGATCCCTCCCTGGCATCCTCCTGATCCCTCCCTGCCCTGGACTGGCAGCAGCGGGAAGCTCCTGCAGCCCTCCCATGCCAGGGACAGGATGCTGGCCCTGTTTGGCCCGTCTGAGGTGCAGAGGGGCTGCAGGAGCTTGTGACAGGGAGGTGCTGCTGCAGTGGGTGAGGAAGAGTCTGGAGGGAGGGAGGGAGCAGGGGGTTCTGGAGCATATTGGTGTTCAAACCCCAGAACATCGGTATTGAGTGCCCAGAGCAATCTGGTTCTGGACCCTTGGAGGATACCAGTGCAGGGTCCCACAGCATCCCTCAGCTTGGTGCAGCAACTGGAGCAGGAAGGGGACAGTCCCTGTGCTCGGGACCTCTGCCGTGCCAGCTCTCACCTCCTCCCCTTGCTTCTCCTCCAGACATCGATGAGTGCTCCTTTGACCGGACCTGCGACCACCTCTGCATCAACACCCCCGGCAGCTTCCAGTGCCTCTGCCACAAGGGCTACACGCTCTACGGGCTCACCCACTGCGGGGGTAGGTAGGGCCAGCTGGGTGCTGGCAGCCTGTCACCCCGCCGGGATCGGGTCCCCAGGAGGGGCATGGGGGGCACAGCCCCGCGGTGCGGCTGCTGTGGGACCCCTGGGGACACTGCCCACCCCAAGGGCGCATGGGGAAGGTTGGTTCCACGCATACCCCGAGCTGAGGCCAGCCAGTGAGGGGGCTCACAGCCAGACTCGCTGGTGTCTGCAACTTCAAACAGAGCGACAGGAACAATTTGCGACTTGTCTGCAGCGGGAGAGAGGGAGAAATCCCCGGCGTTTTTGGCAGGGAACTGTGACGGGGTGGGAAGGGGAACATCAAAAGGGTTTGATTTAAATTTCACAAGGCAGATAGCTCCCAAGGGCGGGGGCGTGCTGCGCCCGGGAAGCGGGGAGGTGGATGAAACATGCTTTGCAGGGACTGCCGGAGCGTGT
This sequence comes from Cinclus cinclus, assembly GCF_963662255.1. Lineage (NCBI taxonomy): Eukaryota > Metazoa > Chordata > Aves > Passeriformes > Cinclidae > Cinclus > Cinclus cinclus. The sequence continues at coordinate 4,415,617 of NC_085072.1, forward strand.
TGTGGCAGCGGTACCGGCGGCCCGGGATGACGAGCCCGGGTGCTTCAGGGCTGCCTGGCTGGCGAGGGTCAGCGACCCTCCCCATAGTTCTGAACGGCGCAGTGAGTGTGAGCCAGCGCAACCCCTGGGACTGTCTCGGGGTCCCAGCAAAGGGATTGATGGTTCCCACCAATGCCCCGAGTGAGAGGGAGCTGGGCAGGGCGGGCTGTGACGGGCAGCTCCACCCTTGACCTGAAGGATCATTTCAGTGCCTGCTGTAGAGAGGGACCAGAGCTGCTGAGCCTTTTGAGTTCAGTTTCTCAGCGCTCCACATCGGCTCCGTCTGCTGCCCCCACAGCCCACGAGGGGCCGGGGCTGGACTCAGCCTGGATAGGCTGCACCCATCCCTGCCTTGGGGACACCGGGAGCCCGGGTATCCCTTATCCCCATGGAGCTGGCACAGCTGCGGGGAGGTGGCATTGCTGGAAATGCCCTATGGTGCTGATTCCCTGTCCCAGCTGGGCTTAGATTTATCCATCTAGAATGCCAGCCCTGAGACAATGCAGTGATTCAGGGTCAGAGCCAAGGGCTCCCGCTGTCCCTCAGCCACTGCCTCTTCCTTTGTCCCCACAGACATCGATGAGTGCAGCATCAACCGGGGTGGCTGCAAATTCGGCTGCATCAACACTCCTGGCAGCTACCAGTGTACCTGTCCTGCTGGCTGCAAGCTGCACTGGAACAAGAAGGACTGTGTGGGTACGTCAGGCCAGGAGCCAGCACAACTGCTGGAGGAGCTGGGGACTTTGGGGTGCCAGGCTGGGGTCCCTATGATACACTCTGGCACCCTCTCCTCCTCGGTGAATCCCCCCATGAGCTGGAGGGCACAGTGGGTCTGAGCTGTGCCATCCCTGATTGTCATCACCAGCTGGTGCATGTCCCTTGGAGCTGATGAAGTGCCTGCCAGGTTCAGTGCCACCAAGGGCCACCCTCACCTGCAACAAGATGGGCAAGAAGGATAGCTGTGCTCTTTCCTGCACCTCCAAGGCCAGATTTCTGCCAGGTACTGGTGCTAGTGCCACCACCAGCATGAGCAGGGGGGTCCTCATTTCCCTGCATGGCCCAAACTGAGGGGAGAGGAGTGGCTACACACCCAGAATGCAGTGACTGAGGGAGGGAGGGAGGGAGGGAGGGAAGGAGGGAGGTTGCTGCTCAGGAGGGCTCGTTGTTGGGTGTAAATCCATGGGACAGGTCCCTGGTGCAGCATCTTTATGGCAGGGTGCTGGGCATTATCCCCCCAGGGCACAGCTGTGTGTGCCTTCATCACCCTGGCAGAGCCAACTCCCCTTACTCCCTCACAGAGTCCGACAGCAGCTACACGGTGAGCTGTGGGACCCCCGTCCTGCGGCAGGGCGGCCAGCACCGACCCACCAACAGCAGCCAGCAGTGCCTCGGTAAGGGGGCTCCTGGGGTGCCCAGAGCTGCCACCAGCCTGGCTGGGCCATGCCAGGTTGCTGAGCACCCACCTGTTCTTTCAGAGACTGTGGCTGCACCGGTCAAGCAGAAGGCCTCCTTCAAGATCAAGGATGCCAAGTGCCACCTGCACCCACGGACCAAGGGCAAGCAGGAGGAGGCCGGGAAGGCCGGGGCACAAGGTGAGGTGTGATGCTGGGGGAGGTGGGGGTGCCTGTGCCCCAGAAGGGATGAGGTGCTGACCTGTCCCTCACGTGCAGGTGGCTCGGCTCCGTGCTCTGACTGCCAGGTCACCTTCGTCAACCTCAAATGCGACTCATCAAAGAAGGGGAAGGGGCGCCGGGCTCGCAACTCCCCCAACAAAGAGGTGACACGCATCACGTTGGAGTTTGAGGCAGAGATCAAGCCCGAGGAGATCACAGGTGGGTGCAGCACTGGCCTGACCTGTCTTGGGGGCAGGCCCAGGTGGTGGGGCCAGGGACACGATACCATCCCAATGCAGCAAGGGGGGATAAACCAGTCCTCATCTTGCACCAGACTGGCTTGTGCTGGGTAGAACTTGCAACTGAGCATTTGGGGGATGGTTTTAATGCTTCTGGGCTTCCCTCTCCACCCCTCCCTTCTTACTGCATCCCTGTTTCCCCCTGTACCCCCATTCTCTTCTGCACTGCCCAGCCAGCTGCAACCTGCACTGCCTGAGACAGAGAGTGGAGAAAAAGCTGAAGTCGGCCATCAAAGCCCTGAAGAAATCCATCAACCAGGAGCGGTTCCTGCTGCGCTTCTCAGGGATGGAGTACGAGGTGGCCCGGAAGCTGAGTGTGGCCCCGGAGAGGCAGGAGAGCTGTGGGCCGGGCCAGCAGCGCCTGGCCAGCAAGTGTGGTAAGGAGCGTGGTGGGGTGACAAGGGGACCCGGTGGTGACAGCCCCCACAGCATCACCGACGTCCCCCCTGGCTCTCAGTCAGCTGCTCGCAGGGAACCTATTACCACGGGCAGACGGAGCAGTGCGTGCCCTGTCCCCCCGGCACCTACCAGGAGAAGGAGGGACAGCTCTCCTGTGACCTGTGTCCTCGCGGCGACACCTTCGGACCCATAGGAGCCACCAACATCACCGGCTGTACCGGTAAGGAGGGCACAGGGTGGGGCCCGAGGCATGTCCAGAGCTGCAACTTCAACTATTAGCCAGCAGACAGGGAAGCCTTAAGCATCCCCAGGGCCCACAGAAGTTGCTGGTTTGGGTGTTTATTATTTAGAGGGGACCCCAGGAAGGGCAGCATTTGCTCTGGGTATACTGGTGCTGCTGAGGCTGAGGGGGGAGAGGATCTGGGTATGGGGCAGGAGAGCTCCAGGCATGTGGGGTGCCAGGACTGAGCAATGCCTGTGCCTGCAGGTCAGTGTCCCCCTGGCCAGCACTCTGCTGATGGCTTCAAGCCCTGCCAGCCGTGTCCCCGTGGGTCCTACCAGCCCGAAGTGGGACGGGCGCTCTGCTTCCCCTGCGGTGGGGGGCTGACTACCCGCCACGAGGGAGCCCTCTCCTTCCAGGACTGCGACACCAAAGGTAGGTCAGAGCTGGTCCCCAGGAAGGGGTCACCCAGCAGGGTTGTACCAGCAGCTGACACAGCCCCCTGTGCTCCCTGACCCCCCAGTGCAGTGCTCCCCTGGTCACTACTACAACACGAGCGTCCACCGCTGCATCCGCTGCGCCGTGGGCACCTACCAGCCCGATTTCCGGCAGAATTACTGCATCTCCTGCCCTGGCAACACCACCACCGACTTCGATGGCTCCACCTCTGTGTCCCAGTGCAAAAGTAGGCGAGCGGGGGTGCAACAGAAGGGGGGGACAGGTGTGGGGTCCTCCTTCAAAAGTATTTAAAAATCCTGTAGAGTCTGGGGTCATTTCAGTGCTTAGTGCATGCAGGCATGCATGGGGGGTTGCTTAATGGGACACTGTCCCTCTTGCTCAGTAAACCACCCCCAGTGGAACACTTCCCCTCAGTGCCCCCATGCCACTGGTTCCCAGTTGGACCAGTCTCCCTGCCTTGCAGACCGGCAGTGTGGAGGGGAGCTGGGTGAGTACACAGGCTACATCGAGTCCCCCAACTACCCGGGGAATTACCCCGCCAACATTGAGTGCACCTGGAACATCAACCCCCCACCCAAGCGCAAGATCCTCATCGTGGTGCCAGAAATCTTCCTCCCTTCTGAGGACGAGTGTGGCGACGTCTTGGTCATGCGGAAAAACTGTAGGTAACCAAGAGGGCCGCGGTGCTCAGGGGAGGAGCTGGGGAGAAAAAGGTTGGGGTTTGGCAGAACTGCCTTGTGCAAAGGGAGAAAGGTGCATCCCCGGGCAGCAGGAGGGTAATTTTGGGAATAGGGTGAGTGGGGAGATGAGCATCACCCTATTGCCCAGGTGTCTTGCTGGATCTCATGGGGATGTGAGTGGGCTGGGCTGCACACCTCAGCCTTCATTCTGGGGATTAAAAACCCCATTTGGTGCTTTCCAGAGCAAGGAAGGAATAACAATCCCTGGTATGTAACATGAGGTTTATGGGGGGGGCTCAGTCTTGCCCAGCATGGACAATTCCCATCCCTGATGCCACCCTTGACCCAGTAAGGCTGGGGGTAGCCCTGCTGATGGGCAACCACTATTCTGTGTCCCCTTGCTGTTCCCTGAAGCCTCCCCATCCTCCATCACCACCTACGAGACCTGCCAGACCTATGAGAGACCCATCGCTTTCACTGCCCGCTCCCGGAAGCTCTGGATCAACTTCAAAACCAGTGAAGCCAACAGTGCTCGGGGCTTCCAGATCCCCTATGTCACCTATGATGGTGAGATGCCATCCCAGTGTGCTGATGCTTCTCCCCCCACACAGTTTGGGACCCAGGTCACTCCCAATTCAAACCTCCTCTTGTTTGGGGGGAGTGGACTGAAGGATGGAGATCAGAGGTTTTGGGACAAGTGGCAGCTCATGCCCTGTGTATTTTGGCAGAGGACTACGAGCAGCTGGTGGAGGACATCGTGCGGGATGGAAGGCTCTATGCCTCCGAGAACCACCAAGAGATCCTCAAGGTGAGCATGTGCCCCCAGGGCTGTTCTACCCAGAGCTGTGGGTGATGCAGGAGCATCCTTCCCTTTGGGGATGCCTCCTGCTCTCCTTGCACTTAGGGCTTCAGTTCAGGGGACCGTGGGGAGGATGCTGAACCTCCCTCTGTCTTGGCTTCCCTGCAGGACAAGAAGCTCATCAAAGCTTTCTTTGATGTGCTGGCACACCCCCAGAACTACTTCAAGTACACAGAGAAGCACAAGGAGATGCTGCCCCGCTCATTCATCAAACTCCTGCGCTCCAAAGTCTCCAGCTTCCTCCGGCCTTACAAATAGCCCCCTGAGCCCTGCCGTCCCGGGCCGCCCCGCAGCCAAGGAAACCCTCTTCTCCCTTCCTTCTCCTTTCTGATTTCTCCTTCCTCCGCCTGGCTCCAGCAGGATCGCCACTGCTCACCCTGCAGACGTCCCCCCACGATTTCCCTGCGCTCCCAGCCGGGGGCACACTCTGGTCTCATCCAGCGGTGGTGAAGCTGCTCCCCTCTTCTGAAGCAGCTTCTCCGAAGGTTTTAGGAAACTGAAGTAGTGGTCTTTTCGCTGTCCCATGTCCTCCCTTTGGTTTCCTTTATGCCAGGTCTGTCCCCACTCCCTGGTGCCACCAGTAGCCCAGGACAGTGTGGGGGGCCCTTGTATTTGCAGCCCCCCGGGGCACAGGAGGTGACGCCGCGTCCACCGCAGCGCTGGGCCCCGGCTACCAGCGTCGTTTTGCAGAGGTCGAGGGTAAGAGAACTGAGAAAGCCGACTTGATTAAAAAGGAAATGCAAAGGAGTGATGGCAAAGCCCACCAGCACGGCACCGTGGTGGCTCTGTCCCGCTGGAGAGCCGCGCTGGTGCTGGGAGGGAAGCGCAGCCAAGCCACGTTCCCGGAGAACAATGTCTGGCTGCACGGGAGAAAACAGGGAGCAAAGGAGAAGGACTTTCAGCCGGGTTCGATTTTTTTCTTCTTCCCCCTCCACCCCAGACACTTGTGCCAAGAAACCAGACTTTGTTACAAGCTCTGCCAAAGAGTAACTCAGAAAAGCAAGCTTTGAGAAGAGCAGGAGTTAATGTTTGTGCACTAGGATATCCTCCTTTCTACCTTTTTCATATGTATTAAGTGCAATCATTTGAGTCTTCCTTATATTATTTAGAGGGAAGTTGTTTTTTTTTCTACTAGAAACGACAATATTTATAACTGCCTGAGGAATGAGAATGTGTGTTTGCAAGAAAACAAAAACCACCCACCCAGAGCAAGCCGGGCCCTGGGCTGCGCTGACCGATGCGATGGCATCTTCAGGCCATTTCTGCCACGTTTGTCCCCGATAAAAGCCCCTGTCTGGGGGGAGATGGTGCCTCTCCTGCTCGGCGCAATGGGGTGAGTTCTTACAGGGAGTTGGAGGCGTCTTGGTCCGTCCTTGGGGGATGGAGTTGGTCCTCTCAGGCTGATCCACCACAGTTTGGACGTTCTTCAGACCCTGTTGGAGGGGGATCAAGACTCGGCCTTGTCACCTGCTTGCTGCAAAGTGATTTGCTTTCCTGCAGGGGCTCAGGGATGAGCCAGCAGCTGCTGAGGTAGGGTCTGGGGGGCACGCTGGGAGGAGAGGGGAGCTGGCCCTCCACTCAGCCCCGAAATGTCTCCCTCAGGTACAGCGCTCCCTCTGGGGAGAGCCACCCTCATGGACCTGGGGAGGTTTTGTGCTTCTGAGTCCCACCAGGCATTTTTGGCCCCATCCCTCTGTGTGTTCTCATCCTGCAGGGATGCTGTGGGAGCCCCTTCCCAGGGAGTGGGGTGCAGATCCCATCCTGCCACCCCCTGTTTCACTGCATCTGCCTCCCCCAGGCAGGCTCAGCTGGGGATGATGGCCAGGTAGACACCACTGGTGGGTTTGTCCCCCCAGCATCTTCATGTGGACAGACAGGATTCCTAGGGACAGGCAACTGCTGCCACCACACATCCCCTTCCTCTTCCTCCTCCTCCTCCCCAAGCCTCCCTACTTTTCCAGCCCTGCCACCAGTTCTAAGCTGTCATCCTTCCCACACCTTTATCACCATCTTCATCCTCTCAAAGACCTGGAGCTGCCAGAACTAAACATGGTCAACTTGCCTATAGCTCTTCCAGTGGCTGGTCCCTTTCCCTCACTGTCCCTCTGCCCACACCTGAGCCCAGACCTGCTTTTAACAAACCAATTATTTATTGCTCTGCATGTCCCACTGGGTCCATCTGTCCTGCACCTGGGGGAAGCAGCTGCTCATCCCTGTTTTCCCTCCTTGTTCCACACTCCTCCAGCACCCCAAGAGCCTCTCCTGGGCTCTGAGGGGCTGCGGGTGGGCTTAGCACTGGCACAGGGGCTGAGGTTTGTCCCCAGGATGCATCAGTTGGAGAAGCTTTTCCTGATTCATCCCAGCTGTAGATTTTCCTCTCCTGCCGCCGGCTCCCAGCCTATTTGGAAGCTCCACATCTGTGGCCTGAGCTGTTTGTCACTTGGTCTCTGTCTGAAAGCAGCTGCTTTAATGCACAAAAGCTGCTGTAGGGATCTGGAGGGGTTTTGTGGCTCTGGGACAGTGGCACAGGCCAGTGACCTTTGAAAGGGTCCTTCGTATTTAGAAGGAAAAAAAACAATCCCACAGCAAAAATAAAATTTGAGTGCCACAGCCCCTCATACCCACCAGAGTTCATTAACTTTGATTAACTCTGGCTGGTTTAATGTCAGGTCACTGCCCAGCTGCCTTTGTGGGGCATCAGGGCCTTGGGGTGTCCTGGCTGTCACCCTTGTCACCACACCTGCCACCTCCGCTTCCCTGCAGCAGCTGTGGAAGGGTGAAGTGGGCAGCACATGCTCCTGGAATGGCCAAAGGCACCTGGTAATAGTGCTTCCCCCTTCTCCTTTCAACAAATAGCTCAAAAACCCCCCAAAACTCCACAGGGCCCCCACCTCAGAATGGGTTTGAAAGGCTGAAATCCACATCAGCCACCTCGGGGATCAAGGTTTTGAAGCCGGCAAGATAAATGAGGGTTGTTGGGGTTTGGGGCTTTTTTTTTTTTTTTCACGTTGCAAGTACTTGTATCTGCCTTTTGCAGTGGGCCAGGACTTGCCATCTCCAGCAGAAATTATTAAAGTGATGAGCAAGATGTAGTTCATGAAGTTATTTGCACTTGATTAAAAGAAAAAAAAAAAAAAGTTATTTGAACTTTGTAAAAAGAAATGTTTGCATTTTGTATTGTCTTTTTTTAATTATTAAATGGAATTTCTTGGTGTTATGTTGATCTTTCAAAAACTGGCTCTGATGCTTATTTTAAAGGTTTCTAACAGCAGGATCCAGAGCTATTTTCTTTGTTTTGTTCCCTTGGATGCTGACAAGCTTTTCCAGGGCCCAAAGTATTTTTTTCTCCCCCCGCCCTCCCCCCAAGTTTAAACACTGCACTTCCCCAAGCTCTCAGATCCCTGCACAACGTATTTATTCACACACATTACTTGGATGCAACAAATTACATTTTCAACCCAGAACATGGTGTTAGACTGGCCCAGAGGGAAGAGGAGATAGGAAACACCCTCTAGCCCTTGCTGGGCTGCAGCTCTGTCCTTCAGTACCCATGGGCTAATGGACAATGCTCAAGAACTCAGAAGCTGCACCTGGGCACATGTGGGCTGGGGAGGGGCACTGGCACTTAAAGGCTTCTGCTGGCCCACACCAGCCCTCCCAGAGCAGGGCTGGGCTCTCAGCAGGACTCAAGGTGAGCTCTGCACCAGGTAAGCATCCCCTCTGTGAGCACAGGGGGAATCTGGGTTACAGTTAGGAGCCACAGCCCAACTGCTGAACCTGCACTTCCAGGGACACCTCTGCTTTGCTTTGGGGGACAGGGGAGTCCTTCCCCCTCCCTGCCTCTGAAGAGGGGGGATTAGGCTCCTTCACTCAAAATTTCCATATCCCCTGGAATTCATCTCTCAACACAGCATCTGAGGCCTTCCTCAGGAAGACACGAGCAGTTCTTTGGCAAACCCTCCCCGAGGAGCTCTGGAGGAACAGAACCATGCACGGCTGTGGGTGGCTGCAGAGTTTATTGCTGCCCTGCCCCCCCCACCCTTAGTAGAGGCGCTGGGGTTTTCCCATGGTGCTCTTGATGTACAGAGCTCGCACGTTCTGCCAGTTCTTCTTCAGCAGGGACACCAGGAAGTTGATGGCCAGGTGGATGTTGTAGACGAGCTCGTCCTCTGTCATCTTCACGTGACCCACAGCCACAGCCAGACAGAGCACCTGGGGACAGATAGAGGTACAGCTTTCACAGGCAAAGCAAAGGTGACAAGAGCTGACCCACTCAGCTGTGTTAGGCTGTCCCATGGTCTGGACACTGGATATGGCTTCCTCAGCCCATCCCTTGGCTTTTCCACATGGCCTGTGGCTCCCTGTGCCTGTAGCAGCTGAATACCAACTCTAACGTGTGCAGAGGTGACTGGGTGAGGTGGGAGCATGGCTGCCTCCCAGAGATGGAACACCAGGAAGGACCTGTGGCACACTGTGCAGAACTGGAGTTCAGCTCGGGCTTACCCTGCCCCCGAAACACTGCTCTGCCAAGCCCACACCAGCTTCACTTTCTGCCTCTGGGGCCATCCCCCAGCCCTCTCTGCACTGTGACCAAGGCCAGGTCTCCTGCCCCACCTCCCTGCACAGCCTGGAAGTCAACGCTCCTCACAGGCTGGAGGCAGAAGGATTTATGAGTGAACCAACAGGCCAAATGTCAGGACATCATTAGCTCAGCCCTTTTAAATGCTCAAGCATTTGCAAACCCTCACATCTGCTATGTTCTCCCAGCTGTGCCCCAAGGAGTCGCATCTGGCCCACTGACATAGGGTAAGGATGCCTGAACAGGGTTATCTTGGGTGAGGGAGTCAGCTCAACAGCTACAGCAGAGCCCCACAGAGCTGCTCCCAAGGTTACTTGAACAGAGTCAAGTCCCAGACTCACCCCAGCCCCCCAGGGATATGCCTGGCCAAGCATGGTCAGGTCCTACCCCATGGGTAGCAGCCCCATGCTCAGAGCAGCATTAATTACACTGGATTGTGCTCAGCACTGAAACATCTAATCATCTATCTCCTCATCATCTGCTCCAAGACCCATCAACCACAGGTAAATTATTCCTCCTTTCTGGCTGGCCACTGAACACTCTGGGCACCATCTCCCCTTGCTGGAGTAAACCAGCCACAGCTGAAGGAACACTCGAGGGACACCTACAGCCCAACCCAGATATAGCAGAGACAAAAACAACCCCCAGGTACACAATTAAAGCCATGCTTTACCTTCTTCATCTGAAACTTGATGGTCGATTTGACCTCATCCACCTTGGCCACCAGATTCTCATTGTGAGTGAGCAAAGAAGGGAATTTCCCAGCTTTGTTCAGGCCTGGGCCCAGGATTCGAGGAATTTGCTTGATCAAGGACTCGGAAGCCAGGAAGGCATCATACTTCTTAGCTGCAAGGAGACAACCAGGGAGGTAAGGACAGACTCTGCTCCCTCACCAAGCTCAGAGCATGCAGCTGCCTCCCTGAAGATAATTCCAACACTCCCTGCATCCCACCTGAACTGGACCTGGTTTTGCCAACAAATCTTTGAGGCATGACTGTCACAGCAGCCAGGCCTCAGCCCCACTCAATACAGTAAATGACAGCCCTGTTCCCTGAAGGAACTGTCCTTTGCTGAGCCCCAGGTGACACTAAACTCCAAGCTCTGCCACAGCCTGTACACACCAGGATGAACGAGACAGAGGATCCATCTGAGAGAGGCTCAGCCAACAATCACTGTCATTTCCTAACAGCATGTGGCCCATTATGGATTGAGGGGCAAGATCCTGAGGAATGTACCAGAGGGACTCTGGTTCTGGTTCTCAGGGAGGGATTCTCTCTGACCAAGAGAAGATGAATGCATTTCACTCTGTTCATGTAAGAACTACAGGACTACAGCACAGTCTCGCATCTGATGTTTCTCAGCTTTTGCTGCTCTCCAGCTCCCCGACCAGGAAACTGAGGGACACAGCAAAGGATGAAACTGTTGACAGGGACATTTCCTGTGGCTCTCCCTTCCTTGAGGAACCAGGCCCATTCCTGCAGTACTGACCTATAAAACTTGCATTGAAAACAGCCTGGTGACTTTTCTGAGTAGTTCTAGGCAGAATTTAGCACAGGGGCTGATGCTGCTGAGCTTTTCAGCTCTACGATTAATCAGGACATGGAAACCTGAGCACACGGAAAGCCTCGTTGGCACTCACCCAGCTTCTTCACCAGCTTCTTGTTTTTGTTGAGCTTCTTCAGAGCTTCTATGTCCATGTGAGGGATGTCAACTGCTTTGGCTTCATCGCAGTGCTGCTGGTCCCCCAGCAGACAGACCGAGAATTTGGGCCGTGGCGTCGACTTCAACCTAGGGAAAGAAGGAAAGTCCGAGTCAGTGACTGGCCAGCACCACCCTCGAGTCCATGGAGCCAGCACGGAGACACCTTACCACAGCACGGGGCATCTGGCACAGCCGCGAACCTGCCGTCCCCAGCAGGCCGGTGGGGACAGCCCGGGGGCTGCCACACCTCCCCTCATGTTTTAAGACCCAGGGTGAGGGTCCGTCCAGCCGCTCCCACTTGGCCGAGGCGCGCTGGACTCCCCAAGCGGTTCGGCACCGCGGCGGCCCCGAGCAGGGCCGGGCAGGGCCGAAGGCTGGGTAGGAGCGAGAGGATGGCGAACCTGACGGTACCGGAGAACCGCTTGTCCTTCTGCGGGTCATAGTTCTTGAGGCTGATCTGCAGCTCCACCGTCTCCACGAACCTGCGGGAGGAAAACGGGTGAGGCCTGGCCGGGCACGGACGGGGGAAGGTCGAGGCCAGGGGTGACACGTCCGGTACCGGCTCTTACTTGCGCTTCTTGGCACGGCTGCCGTGCAGCACCTCCTTCACCGCCTCGTACAGGGTGTCCCGGGACACTTTGCTGCTGCGGGGGGAAACGGCAGCGCGGGCTCAGGGCCGACCCCGCCCGGGACGCGGCCCCAAGTCTGCCCCGGTCCCCGCAGCTTCCCCCCGCAATCGACCCTGCTGACCGCGCCCCACCGACCGCCCGGACGGCCCCGCGGCCCCCACGGGACGCAGATGGCGGCGGATGGCGAGGAGCAGACGCCAGGCCCCATATACCTCATGGCGGCAGCTGCTCCGAATGAAGAGGCCGAAACAGCGCCTGCGCGGTTTAAATAGTAGCGAGATCTCGCGAGACTCGGATGCGCGGCGCGGCACCGCGCCATGTTGAGAGCGGCGAGGAGCGGCACCCCGGGGCCGCCATGCTGGGAGCGGTGGGGAGCCTCGGCCCGTCCTCATCTCCCTCCTTGTTAAATAAACGCTCAGGATCTCTGCTCCCTGTCTCGGACCACCGCGACAGGAGTTCCTGCATCGTTTCACAGCGTATCCTAGGAGCCCTGGGCTGGCCTCCGCAGCCATGGGGACGGAGAGGGGGCGCGTAAGGAGTTGCCAGGACCGGGGGGCGCGGGCGGCAACGCTGCCCACCCTAACACAGGGCAAGAGCCGCCGACAGCCCAGGCCGGGCACGGCCAGGGAAGCACCTCCTTGTGGCTTCAGGGTTCGCATCGCGCATGCGCCGCAGGCTGTACCCCCGTGCATTGGCCGCCCGGCGGCGCGCGCTGCCCGGCCCAGCCTGGCCCACCCCGGAACCTGTATGGCGGTTGGGGGCGGCCGGGTGTGTGCGGGAACGCCGCCGCTATGCTGGTTGCGGGGTAGGCGGGGCTGGGCGCGGTGCACGTCGGGCCGGCGGCGGACCCGGGCCCGGCGGGTAGCTCAGGTCGGTGTGGGGGATGGGGGGCGGCGATGGCGGCCGGGCCCGAGAGCCGCCTCAGCCCCCGGGTACCGCGCGGGGGGAGCCCGCCGCGTCCCCGCCACCCCCGGGCCCTGCCCTCCCCTCGCTGCTGCCCTCGCAGCCCGTGCCGGCGTTTCCCGGTCTCCTGGGGGGACAGCGGTGCGAGGGCCGCCTCAGCAGCCCCGGGGGAACGCACAGGAGCCTCAGGCGGATGCGGGGAGTGCGGGGCGAGGCGGCGCCGAGCGGGCACCGCGCCCCGAGTGGCGGAGGGGATGGACGGAGCGGTTTGCTTCGTTCCTGGAAATCAAAAGATCAAATATCTGGCTATCGCAGAGCTCGCTCATGAAGTACGCGCTGTAGCTCCTTTGAAAGATAACCTATCAGCAGAGAGCCTCTTTAGCAAAATGTTCTTGTGGGGGTGTGGAGGCTTTAGCATCTTTTGCCTAGAACCTGAAACTGTCCCTCGAAAGGCTGGGAATGAATCAGGAGAGAAGGAGGATGCTTCCAGGGATAAAGCTCATCACCCTGCCCCTGTCTCCTGCACCCCAGAACATGCTCAGCCTGTAGGTTCAGGATTTAAAGTACTTGGAAACAAACCCCGCAGATTATGTGGAGGATGGGAAGGCTTCAAATGTGACATCTGTACTGTCTCTGAGAAGAGTCTGTCAGTTCACTGGTGTGATAAGCTTTGTTTCATATTCGGCTGTGGAATAGATTGTTATCCCTGCCTGCCTTTAGTGTGAGAAGGATGCAGTGCTGTCTGTCTTTATCCTTCATCACCTCAAAAGTCATTTGAGGCTATTCTGGCCTTTCCTAGTGTGCAAAAGTGGAGAAACTAAAGGAGGAGGAGAAACTAAGGGAAGAAATTTAAATGGAATTGTTCTTTTTACTTAAGGCTCGCAGCAAGGACAACGACCCTGTGTCCCACAGGCCCCTGGCTCTGGGCCCCAGTACTCCCAGGCAGGATCCATGTGTGGGGAGTTGGGGCAGGATGGAGAGCCTGGGGCTGCCAGCAGTGACCCTTGGAGATGGCACCACGGCCTACCTGCAGCAAGCTGGCAGAGGTAACAGAACCTCGGGCTGCCAGGGCTGAGAGTCTCTTCCTGGCTCTGAAATTAAAGTCAGACTTACCAAAAGTTCCCCTCACGGCTTGAGAGCTGCCACACGTGTGTGGCCACTTCACACGGGCAGTTGGTGACTGTTGGATTTGCACTGAAGTCTGATGTAAAATAAAATACAAATCAAACATGCCTCTGGTTTGGAAATGAAGCTGTGGAGATGGGAGAGCTGTTGCTGTAGAAAATAAAGGTGTTGTTCAGACTAGAAGAGCCCCATTCTTTCCAGGATTGCTGTGGACAGGGAGCTGATGCTGTGGCCTGCAGGGTTCTGTTCCACCAAAATTTCCCCTGGGCTGAGCAGATGGTTTTGGATCACTGGTGTGCACAGGGTTTGGTTCACAGCAGTGCTTTTCTCACTCAAAGAGGTGCCAAATTCCACACCTGCCCTTACTCTGGTGTTTGTGAGGTGCCCCTTTCTCCACCACCTGCTGCTCCCAGGAAGAGGAGCACACTGTTTCCCAGCCTGCAGAACAGGATGGAGGAGTTGTGCAGCTCCGTGTCCTGGGGGTTGCTCTCCTGCTTTTTTTTTCTGTGCAAACTCACTGCAAGTTTATTACACATGTGGAGCTGGGCTGCCTTGGAACCACCAGTTTGTGTGACCCCTCCCCCCCCCCCCCTTCTCAAACCTTATGCTCCAGGTGAAACCAACCTGGATTCTCCATGTTCAATGGGATGGAGCAATGTCCTCTCTGCATCAAATCATTGGGTAACTAAATCATTATTACAGGTTTGCACAGAGGCTTGGCAGAGTTCAGTCTCTACAGGCCAACAGTGGCAGCACTTTAGGCCCCTTTAGGTGCTGTAATTGTTTCCTAACAGTTGATCCTCTGCCAAAGTAGTAGATAAATCTCCAGGCACTTGCTGATGCTACTCAGCACACCTGGTTGATTTTTAGATCCAACACACGTGTAATTGCTTTCTCTGTGTGCTCTCTCTGCTCCTTGGCATGAGGAGCTGTGAGGGGCAGCTTCTTCAAGAAGCGTTGCCTGAGTGTCTTTGTCATGTGTCCTGTCTAGAAAAGGGCAGTACCAGCATTTTTGGGAAGTGAAGTGCGTTTGTGGGAGAAAGCTGATGCATAACAGCCTAGAAGTGACAATTTCTCTCTTTTGTGGGACTGTGGGAAGCATGTGGGACAGGGGGACTGGGCTCAGCAGCTGATGGCATGTTTTAACTGTTCCAGGTGAAAAGCTGATTGAAGGGCAAGTCATTGAACTTGAAGATGGGACCACAGCTTATATCCACCAGGTGACAGTTCAGAAAGGTGAGGAACACACATTCCCCTCTTTCTGTTTGGAGGGACACCATAGATGTGGCTGCAGCTCTCAGTGCTCCAGCATTTGGGCTTCTCTGTCAGTTCCAGCATAAGGTTTCTGTTGGGGTTTTCTTCCTTGTGGTTTTGAGGCCGAGTAAACAAGGACATTGCCTGCAAAGTTTTTAGGAATCTCATGACAAGGTGAATTTGGTGGAGGTGGAGACAAATGTTTAAGTGTCATTTCTCTTGTGGGCTCTCCCTGTTGTCATACCACAAGTCCAGTGAGCTGTGTGCTGTGTTGGTGCCAGCCACATAGCACACAGAGCTTGTTTCATGTGGGAGCAGTTGGGCAGGAATTTCCTCTGAACTGTGAGATAATAAATTACTTCTGGAATAGGTGTTGATGGGAGGGGTCATGTGGGGATTGTTGGGAACAATGCCACTTTGGTCATTGCCCCATCTGCCAGTGTCACCTCTGAAATTAGATAAGAGGTGTTGAGAATCCAGTTCATGTGGCAGGCACCAGAGTGGCACGGAGGAATCATCCTTGGCCTGGTTAAGATGCAAAAGGCAGGTAGAAAGAGCTCTTATTATTTTGGGCAGTCCTTCCTTAATGCTCCCAAGCTCCTTGTATGTCACCTCCCTCTTCTATTCTCCAAAGGCTGCTTTGAAATTGATGTTTTATAACTGGCTGTGGCTCCTTCCCCTCTTCATCCTCTTCCCTGCCTTCACATGCACAGTGAGAGGGGTTCTCCTTCTCACTCCTGCTTCTCCTGCCATGGGATGTTTGTGTTGTCCTTCACACACCCCTGTGCCAGAGCCATCCTTCTTGTCCAGGGTATGATCTGGCATTTTTGAAACTGGTGAGACACTGCATTACTCCTTTGAGTGAAGGAAGAGGCAAATCTGTGCATGAAGCCTTGAAAACCTCATCATTCACATCAGAAGGGCTCAATGGTGTCTTAAAACCTACAGCTGTGGTTGCCTTTCAGGGCAAGCAGGCAGTTCTGTATCCTCTCCTGCCTGGCAGCCTGAACTGCCACAGTATTCCCAATCATGAGTTCTCCTGGAAGGTGTGCTGATGTATTTCTTTTCTTTTAGAGGTTGTGGCTTTTGAAGATGGGCAGCCAGTGGTGCTGGAGGATGGCAGCATGGCCTTCATACATAGCACAGCTAAAGGTAAAGCACTCCTTGCTCTTTCCCTGGCAGTTGGAGAGAAGCTGCTGAAATGTCTCAGATTTCCAAGGCTGGGGAGCTGAAGCACTTTTTTTTTTATGCCTCATACTGAGCTTTGTTTTTAGCTCTTTACCTGAATGTTTCCTCTTGCAGAGAGTTACGAGCCTGGCACATTCCAGGCTGTCCAGCTAGAGGATGGCTCCACTGCCTACATCCACCGTCCTGTCATCTTGGCCCCTGGCAGCACCATCCTGGAAGTGCAGACAGAAACTGGGCTGGAGGACTTGGCTGGGGAGGAGGAAGACAATGGTTTTGATGTGGACACCATTAATGCATTGCAGCAGTACGTCAGGAAGGTGAGGGCACAGCATGTCTTGGCCCAAGTCTGTGCCCTCTCAGCAGTGCTTTTGTGCATCTGTCTGTCAGCAGCACCAGCTTTGAGAGAAGCAGCTGGACAGGGCTCCAGTATGAGTGCCACTGCTGAGGGGTGCTTGGCACCTGGGGACACAGAACGGAGCTGTTTGGTCCCACGGAGTGCTGGGCCTGCTGCCCTTAACCTGCTGCAGGCTCAGGTTTGGGAAAGGAGGAGAGCTGTGACACAGCCTTTGGTTTGTCAGCAGTGGCTAAGCCATGGCCACTGTCCGCATGGTGACAAAGGCCTCAAAACCAAAACAGCTTCAGATCCTGATGTTCTGTCACTACTGTGTCCCAGCTCAATATCCCAGGTGCTGCCATTTTCTCCCAGCTCCACAGTGCTGTGGAGCAGGGGCTGCCAGGAGGGTGCTGGCAGTGCTGAGCTGGCACAGACCTTCCTGCTGTAGCAGGCCTAGCCCCTGCTCTCTGGGGAAGGCTGAGATTGGCACTGTGGCTGTCACTGCCTTCCTGCTGCACACTGTACAGGGAGGCACAAACAATGTCTGTGCCTCTTCACTCACAGGGGTCTGATGAGGAAGAGGAGGGTGTGACAGACACCTGCTGTATGAAGAGTAAGGACTCCAGCAACATCCCTTCTCAGGTCTGAATTTTTCAGTGACTGGAACTAGGCCGAACTCCTCTTTGCCAGTAATTATAAAGTGTTGTGGCTTCTCTGCTGAGTTAGCAAATACTAACTGTGTGTATTTCAAATGAGCTGAGAAAGAATGTTTAGTGTCTGAGAACCCCCAGTGAGCTGGGCCATGAGAGGGGGAAGTGCAGGTTCCTAGAGCCCTGTCACCTGGGCCTAATCATGTGGGTACAACCTGGTTTGTAGGAGCATGTTTTTGGAGGATAACTGCAGGAGTGCATATGTATGGCATATTTGTGTGGGCTTGGTGAAGCTGTGGTGGCTCGCTGGATTGATTCCAGTACTTGTCTCAGCAGGATTTGCAGGAGGAGGAGGCACAAAGGCAGAGGAAGGGGCAGCAGGTCGGCAGCAGAGCTTTCCGCTGTGGGTACAAAGGCTGTGGCCGCCTCTACACCACTGCCCACCACCTCAAGGTAAAGCAGGTGACATGGCAGTGTGCAGGCCAGACCAGTCCCAGGTTACACTGCCAGAGCAGAATGCTCCATTGTGTGCAGCTGAGTTAGGTGCTGAGCTCCCCAAGGGATCCAGAGATCAATTTGCCAAGGTGAAATCCAACAGGGAACTTCAAATTCTCTCCACCAGCATTTTTCCCACAGTTTTCCTTCTTCCTTGCCTTGGACCTCATTTTAGGGACCCGTTATTTCTTTTCCAGGTACATGAACGTGCTCACACAGGTGACCGGCCATACACATGTGACTTCCCAAGCTGTGGGAAAGCATTTGCTACAGGTAACAGTTTTGAGCAGATTTCGTTTTCTGCCCGACCCAACTCCTGCTGAGCTTCAGTCCTAATTCTGGTGTAGTAGAGCACAATATCCTGAGCATGTAAAGCAAGGAAATCACAGCAAGGAGCCTGGTGGGACTTCATTGATTGTGGGCAGATAATGGTGGAAGCAAGGTTGGAAGTGGTGTTCAGGTTGGTTATTTCTTCCAGTTCAATCTTTGCAGACAATCAAGTACATGGACTGAGGGGAGGTACCCAGCTTGTCATGGTGTTTCTTTCTCATTACAAAATTAGTTGTGGTCTCTGTCTGGGGCAGGGTATGGGCTGAAGAGCCACGTGAGAACACACACAGGTGAGAAACCATACAAATGTCCAGAAGACATGTGCAGCAAAGCCTTCAAAACCTCTGGGGATCTGCAGAAACACATCCGCACACACACAGGTGAGCAGCACAGGGCAGGAACTTAGTGAATGGGCTCCAGGGTACTCCAGGTGGCTGCGTGGCTGCAGGTCTCACCCACATCGCTCTGTCCATGCAGGTGAACGTCCCTTCAAGTGTCCCTTTGTGGGTTGTGGCCGCTCCTTTACCACGTCCAACATCCGCAAGGTTCACATCCGGACACACACGGGCGAGCGGCCCTACATGTGTGCAGAGCCTGGCTGTGGCAGGGGCTTCACCAGTGCCACCAACTACAAGAACCACATGAGAATCCACACAGGTAGGAGAGAGCCAGCAGCAGGGAGATTGGTGGGGCTGGAATGGGCATTTCCAGGCTGAACGTTGTAGGGGTGGCCAGGGAGTTGGAGGAAATAGTGGGAATTGCTTTATTGGATTGATTATTGTTCCAGCAGTCTGTCTCCAGCTATTTGCTCTGGTGGGCAACCCCTCCCCAGAGCACGAGGAGGATGAAGCTCAGCTCTGTGGTCTCTGCCCTAGGGGAGAAGCCGTACCTGTGCACCGTGCCGGGCTGTGGGAAGCGCTTCACAGAGTACTCCAGCCTGTACAAGCACCACGTGGTACACACACACTGCAAGCCCTACACATGCAGCAGCTGTGGCAAGACCTACCGCCAGACCTCCACGCTGGCCATGCACAAGCGCAGCAGCCACGGCGAGCTGGAGGCCACCGAGGAGAGCGAGCAGGCCCTCTACGAGCGGCAGCAGCTGGAGGGTGAGCAGCCACTCCCCCATCAAGGTGTGGCAAAGGGGAAGGAGGTGACAGCAGGAGCAGTCACACCCCTCTCAGACCCAAGTGTGTGCCATAGCCTGCCTGCCCATCAAATCCAGATCTATTAGAAGATCTTTGCTGTAAGTCACAGGTTGGGAACAGGTCCTCACCCATTCTGTGGTACACGGAGAGGTAAAGGCTCTTCTTCCCAGGCCATCACTGGGCTGGTGTCATCGTGGTCCTTGTACTCTTTTGTGCTGGCCTTTGAAGCCACAGGCATGTCCAGAGGCCGCACATGATAATGCTGCTCTTCCCCTTCTCTGATCCAGCTGCTGCAGCTGCTGACAGAGGCTCTCTACTGAAGAGTCAACATATTGCTTTCCTGTCAGAGATGGAGGAAGATGAAGAGGAAGATGCTGTTCCTACACAAGTCTCGCTTATCTCTCAGGATGGGACAGAGCAGGTATGGACATGGACAGCCTCCAGCATGTCAGGGACAGCAGTTATTATCTGAAGTGAGACTCTGCCTCTACTCACCCATGGTGGTTTTTGCAGGGCCTTTTTCCAGCATTTTTTCAGACCTTGGAGCTTCCTGGGCTCTTCTTGCCCTGAGGGCTCCCTCCTACAGCCTCACCCCCTGCTGCAGTGTTAGTTTGGGGGATCTCTGGTCCTGGTGCCCCACCTCGCTGATGGGGTCTCTGTGTGGTGACTGGTAGCCCTTGGCTCCCTGCAGCTCCCCAACTCTGCTGACCCAGGCTGGATTTGGAGATGTTTTGTCATCACTTGTATACAGCAGTGCTTTTCTCATACTTCTCTCCACCAGCTGCCCCTGTGCTGACTGGAAAAAACTTCCTTCTGTGGCACGGGACAAAGGAAACAGCTGCCACCAGTGACCTGTTTCCTCTTAGCCTGAGATGCTCCTGTTGCTTCAATGCACAAAGCTGTCCCCATCCAGGCTTGAGACAAAATGCTGAATGGGAAGGACAGATGTGGTGTAAGGGGGAGGGCTGAAGACCTGAGCTCTGAGTTCTCTGCCATCAGTTTTATCCATGGCCCTGGGCCTTGGAGTTCTCTATGCCTTGAGTCTTGCAGAGAGACTTTCCTCCTTGCCCAGACCAACATGTTGCTAAACTCAGGAGTTGCCTAAGACTCCCTGAGCATCTGCTGTCATCCCCAGGTCAGTCTGTCTCAGGAAGAGCTGCAGGCCCTGGGCAGTGCCATCGACGTGGTGACACAGAGCGGGGTCCTTGCTGTGCCCAAGGGAGAGCTGGCAGGTGGTGACACTGGGACCATGACTGTGGCCAGCACTGATGGCACTGAGGCACAGGAGGTACAGAAAAAGCTGGGACCATCCCTGCTTCCTCTGCTAGAAAAGAACTGCATTTTCTTTTAAAACGTTATTAACTGAACTTTTCCCAGGTGACCATAGTTGCTTCTGGGGCAGTGGTGTCAGAGGAGTCGGACGTTGCCCCGCTCTGTCATCAGCAGGTGGCATTGCTGGCCACCTCCCACGGCACCCACATTGCTGTGCAGGTACCACAGGGCTCTTGCCACTGTCTCCCTCATTCCCTAGCCCTGCTGCATCACTGCTTGTCCAGGGGGCTTACTCCTTAATTCTCAGATGCCCTATGTGCAGAAGACAGCAGGGAGTTCCTGCTGGGATTGCAGAATGCCCGTTTGTAAACAGCCCTACTGCATCATGGCCCTGTCAGCCCTCCTGCTTCACTCCTGTGTCACCCACCTGTGTTGCTCCTCTGTCCTGCTGGGAGCCACCCTGAACTGCCTTTTGGGGGTTCAGCACTCACTCTGTCTCTTCCCCTTCCATCCCCCAGCTGGAAGAGCAGCAGAGCCTGGAGGAAGCCCTCAGCATGGCCACAGCAGTCATCCACTACGAGCCAGTGCCACCTGACACAGCCCTGCCTGACAAGGGGAGCTGAGGCCAGCGGAGCAGCCGGGCCAGGGGGATGGCAACCCCAGCCTGCTGTGTGCAGGGGTGGTGGGTGCTGCAGGCAGGACACAGGGCAGGGACAGTGCCTGAGCCAGTGCCAGCACGTGCCCTGTGTCAGCTGGGACACTGGACAGGGCACTGTGGGGCTGCTGGGGTGACCCTGTCTGAAGGGCTCTTCCCTTCAGGGAGGGAGGGCAAATATACTGGACTGCTGCTTGCTCCTGGGCTCTGAGCAGCAGCCCTCTTTTGAAGGGCGTTTCCTGCCCTCTCCCTCTAGGAATGGTCCAACAGGTCCCCTTTCTTGCCCACCCCTTCAGCTCAGGGGCAAGAGGGCAGCACATGCACAGAAGCAGTAAAGGCCCATCAGAGCAAGCCCAGGCTGTCCTGAGCTCGGTATGGAGGGTGACCTGTTCCTGCTATTGGAGCCAGCACTAGGATGGTTCCAACAGCAGTTCTCCCAATCTCTTTTGTTACACTTCCTTCTCAAGGAAGGCTTCCATAGCAGATTCCTTGACTGTGGAGCACAGCAGCCAGCATTTGCCAGGAGCTGAGCTAGATCTAGATGTAAATGTTGAGTTGAAATAAAACCAAAAATTTGGTTTTTAAAAGGACCCCTCTTCTCTTTGGTGGAAGCTGGGAGGGTAGACTGGATGGTGATGTTCAGCAGCTGTAAGAACTAAGGACATTGAGGAGATTTGTGGAATTGGCCAAACATGTCCTGCCCAGAGGAGGGCTGGGAGCAAGATGAGCTGTACCCTCTGAGCCTTCTGTGTGTAGCTTGGAGGGGCTAAGATGTGTCCCTGAAATCTCACATCAAGCCTCGGGTCTTCCAGGGAGCCCTGCAAGCCTAGATTTAGGGAACTGTGTTTGTGAACACATCCTACGTCCTCCCCCGAGCTGGAGAGAGAGACCTGGGCTGGTGTCCTGCCCCCACAGTTCCATTCAGCCCTTCCACTGCTCCGGGTGCTGGGCGGACAGAGCTGGAGAAGACCTTCGAGATCCTCGAGTGCAGCTGTAAACCTGAGCGTGGTACAGGCTCCCAGCAGTCGCATGGGTGGTTTTTTGGACATCCCAGAGGAGTTTGTAGAGAAAGACGTTTCCGCGGGCACGGAACAGGCACAACCCGGGAGGATGGCACAGGCTGAGCGCTCGTCTGGTGCGTCCGATCCCTTCCACAGGCAGCGCTCCTGCTGCGAGGGGAAGCTGCTGCTTGAGCCGGGGCGGGGATTTCTCTCCCCAAAAACGCAAATTACGGACAGACCTTTTGATCTGTGTGCCGAGCTCAGCAGAGGGTCGGTGAGCTCCGGCCGTGCGGGGAGCGGCGATGGGGCCCGGGGGGTTCCCGGGGCGCCCCGAGCAGGCGGCGCTCCCGCCCCACGTCCCGCCCGCCCGGGCGGCTCCAGGAACCGGATCCGCGGGCTCGGCAGAGCCACTGCCGCCGCCGCCAGCCATGGACCTGCGAGCCGAGCTGCTCAAATCCATCTGGTACGCCTTCACCGCCCTGGATGTGGAGAAGAGCGGCAAGGTCTCCAAATCCCAGCTCAAAGTGAGTCCCCGGGGAGCTCGGGCGGCCCCGGCGCACGGATGGAGGGTGGGCAGCGAGCGGCGGAACGAGTCCGGGGCTGCTTTACATCCCCGCGGGTTTCCACGGAGAAATTGTTAAATATTAAGATCAATAAGATCTTGTTGTTGCCTCCACGCTGGTTCTGGTGAAGTTCTCAGGCTCTTTGGCAACTCCCTTTAAAAAAAACGGGTGAGGGAGAGTTCATGCTCAAATGTTTTTTTTTCTAGATGAAAATGATAAGAAATCTAAATTTTAATTATCAGATTTTTGTGCTTTTTATGGCCAACTAAGAGCCCAAACTCTTTTTGCGTTTTCTTGCTTGCCGGAGCACCTGTGTTTCTACTTGCTGAGCCAGTGGGTCAGGAGGTAGGGACAGGTTGCTTTTAAACAAAAACTCCTCAGTGGTGTGGCCAGAAATAACACAGCACTTTTAAAAACTCTCCCCTTTCCCCTCTCCCCACTCT
This sequence comes from Cinclus cinclus, assembly GCF_963662255.1. NCBI lineage: Eukaryota > Metazoa > Chordata > Aves > Passeriformes > Cinclidae > Cinclus > Cinclus cinclus. The sequence continues at coordinate 4,438,455 of NC_085072.1, forward strand.
TAGCAGCTTTCAGAGGGCTCATGCCCTCAGCCCTTCATCAAACCCATCATAGCTTTAAAAACCTTCTTGTCTGCCCCCGAGGCCAGTGTTGCTGGAACACACCAGGGAGCCCCCTGGCTCTGAGAATAATTGCATTTTCAACCTTTGGACATGGTGGGAATATGTTTTTTTCATCCATTTTGGTTCTTGGGCTGGCACTGGGGTTGGAAATGCTGGTTGCTACCAGGGTCTGAGATGAGAGAAGAGACCTGAGCAGAAACATGCTGAGCACTGAGAGGTATTGCGTCAGGACTTGGCAGCTGCTGCCAGTCTGCGAGCCCAGGTTTGAACCACTGCAAAAAGACCCCCTTTTCCTCTATTCCCTCTATTTATAGAGCTTCCCCAAGACAGACTGCAGGGAAGGTGCTAGACTTTGGGAAGGGGGTGTGTTTTGCCCCAGAATTAAGAGTTTTGTTGCCAGAGATCTGGAGGAGAAGCAGCAGGAGGCAGATTCTTCCTGCTCAGCCTTTTTTGCAGCTCAGAGCCTTCAGCTTCCCCCCAGAACTCGTGGCATGTGCCCTGAGAGCCATGCTCACCTGCTAGAACTGTAGAAATAGCTGAAGGAATTAAGGAAAATCCTAAAGTAGGCCAGATCTTAATTCGGTTTGCTAATCCTTGAGAGGGGCTGCTGTGCTCCCTTCACAGCATCCCCTGCATCACTGAGCCTGGCCCAGGCATGGGATGGACCCAAAATCACCAGCAGTGCTTGTCTTGAGAGATTTTATCACCAGTGACAATGCTGAGGCCACAGTGATTCTGATTTTAACAGCAGTTTCATGGACCAATTCGTGCAGGGTCTGCAAACCGTGGTGCAGGGGCTAAGGTGATGCTGGGGATGGCATCTCTGAAATGGTGCCATTACCCAGGGGGACACTTCAGAGGGGAAGGAATGTTCTCCCACACACCTTCAGTGATGGGATGGGTTGGTGGCAGGTCACTGAAGAGCAGAGCTCAGCTCTGAATGACTTTCCCATTGTCTCCAGGTCAGGGAGAGCTTGTTTCCACCCCCAAAAACACTCGAGTTTGCCTCAGCCTACACAGGCCAGCCGCGGTTCAGTGAGGAAGGAATCCAGGGTCTCGCAGCTCTGAGCAATAAAATGTTAAAGCCATGGAGCCCTATCCATACTCGTGCACGGCTGCTGAGCCCTGCCGGGCTGTGCTCTGCTCCCTCACCCGGGCGTGTTGCTGCGCGAAGGGTCTTGAACAGGGGTGGGAGAGACACCGGGTTTGAACCTAGAGGACAAAACCAGCTCCAGAGCTGGGTGGGAGCGTCCTGGCAGAGCGGGGCTGAGCTCCGGCCACGCTCCATGCAGTTGCTGTGAATGTGTCGGGGTTTCCAGCGTGAAGGTGCAGCTGTGGGAAGCCGTTGGGCTCCTTGCAGGGGCACTTGTGCGCAGGCAGGCGCGGTGTGCAGATGCCGCTGTGAGTGTAGGTGTGTGCGCACAGGAAGGAAGGACAGCTTGCGGTCGGGCGCTGTGCACTCAGCGAGGTCGGGTGGTTTGCTCCCAGCTCAGGCACGCCACTAGCCTTGCTCTTGGGAAGAGTTGTGCTCTCAGTGCCATTGCATTCCCCTCCCTGGCTGGGCTGGAAGGGCTGTGGATGCGGGATGGGGTGTGGTCCTTCAGTGTGTGGCTGGAAACACCGAGGACTGTGCTGGTGCTTTTGGGCACCTCTGCTCATGGGTCATGGGTGTGACAGCGGTGGGAGAGGGTGGAGAACAGAAACAAGGCTGGTGCTCAGAGGACTCCAGGGCACTAGGAGGAGTCAGGCAGACCCCTGCCCCCCCCGGCTATGCCCTGTATGCCACGGAGGAGAGGTTGTACCAGCAAACTGCTTTCGTAGCATCCCTTTCCCCTGCTGTTATTCTTTTCCTCCTGTCACTATTTCAGAGCTTGCAAGAGTTTCTCTCCTATCTCCAGTCTCGCCACCATTGACCAGGCCATGGTTTTCCTCTCTGTTTGTCAGTGACAGCCCTGCGAGAGGAGGGGCTTTGGGTCACACAGGAGGGGCTCAGGGTGTCCCCCACGGCCAGGGTCACAAGTGAGACCTCACAGGGCTTTTTAGGGATGCTCTGGGAGGAGGGGCGAAGGATGGAGATGAGGACACACACTGGAAACAGAATGATTCCCAAACTTTGAATTCATCCTGATGGATTTGTTATCGTCCTGGAGGATGCCAATGATATTCCCAGGTTTTTCCACTGCTGTGTGGACCCTGGGGCTGCACTAAGCCCCAAAAGGCACAGCCATAGCAGCAGTGCTCGGGGCTACAGCCCTGTTGTGCGAGCACAGGGTGGAGTCCTGCTGATCCCATTGGTCCAGAGGGTGGAAAAGAGAACGAAAATCTGGTCGAGCAAGAACTGTCTCCAGCTGCAGCAGCCATCATGGCCTCAGGCGGCTCCTCTCCTGTGGGAGGAAATTTCCAGCCTAGCACAGAGGTGCAGAGATGCTGTTCCATCTCCACCAGCCGTTCTCTTGAACCCTTGGCTTGGCAAGCTGCATTGGCAGATCCTGGTGCAGTGGGGAGGTGTCAGTCTGGGACACTCGTTTAACCATCTCCTGCTTCTGGGACGTAAAGGCAAGGAGAGCACCACCTGCCCAGCATCACAAGCTAGAGATGCTGGTGGTGCTCATGGGCAGCCTTGCTCCAGGCTTCCCAGCACATAGAAAATCCGTGAGCTTGTAAACATGCTTTATCTGGGGGGATTTGAACAAAACGGGCTGTTGGCGAGTCTTGCTGAGTATTTCTGAGGATGGTGTGTCTCCAGATCTCCACTGTCTGCTTCCATTCCAGACAAAACCTTTGCTTAGTTTCTCACCAGTCTTTCCTATTTTCATGTTTCCATCTTTCTGTGCCCCCAGCAGACAGTGGCTGCTGCCAGGCTGGGCCATGGTTGTGCCAAATGCATAGCTTGGGGTGGCTTATCAGCTCTTCTAGATCAGAGCGACTACTGTTTGCTCTGAGATGTTTGAAACAGCCCTTTCAAGAAAGAAGTTCCTCATGTGCGAAGAAAAGAAACTAATGTGGAAAAATCCTCGATTTTTTCATGTTTCTAAATGACTCTCTAAGTCATTTACATTTGGAAATTATTCCAAACCCAAACCTTGACTCCATGCTGTGGCTGCTGGGAGGTGATACTATGCAGGGCACAGTTCCCTGTGAGGGGGTGGCACCTTGGGGATGTGCTGGGGCAGGGCTGGAGGTTGTTCACCTTCTCACCACCCCTTGTGCTTGGCCAGGTGCTGTCTCACAACCTGTACACAGTGCTGTGCATCCCCCATGACCCCGTGGCACTGGAAGAGCATTTCCGTGATGACGATGATGGGCCAGTGTCCAGTCAGGGCTACATGCCCTACCTCAACAAGTACATCCTGGACAAGGTGAGTTCTTTGGTCATCCCCTAGACCTGCTGTTCCTCACATGAGGACATTGAGGTTCCTGAGAACTCCCCTTAGCTCTTGGAAATCACATGCCTTGGTGGGTGGAAAGAGGGTGCAGAGAGATGGGGACTGCTCAGGTGAATGCCAAAATGAGTGAGAAATGTTTAATACTCAGAGTCTCCCTGGCAAGGATGAAGTCATCCCTTTGCGTCATGGCTCTGGATGGAGCAGCTTCTCTGCCCACATTTCCTGAAGGGCTCAGAGAGAGAAATCAGCCCCTTTTATCCTCTCTCCAGCCATGCACAAATTTGAGCCATGCTCAAAATTGCTCATCTGGCAAAGAGGAGAGGGAGGAGGATGAGGTGCATGCAGGAGCAGAGTTGGGGTGGACAGGAGCTTTTCCCTTTTTTCTGCAGTTCAAAGATACCTTTGTCTGGCACAGCCAGAGGTTGGTCTGTGGGTGCTGTTTCTTCCAGGCATGTGAGGAGAGGAAGAATGACTGACAGCTTTCTTCCACTGTGTGGTCACAGAAAGGGGCCAGAGCTGGGTGCAGTAACTCTTCGCTCTTCTTGTGTTCTTGTCCCTGTGCCAGTCTCCATCCCTGTGCCCATCTTTGCCTTGCCCAGAGCTGGTCAGCAGCTGCCCAGCCTGGTCCAGCAATACTAATCTTGGCTGCAGGGATCTAGTCTGCAGCAAGCAAGGGCAAAGCCTTCCCCAGCTCCCTCAGCCCAGAGCAGGAGCTGCCCAAGGTCAGCACAGCCCAATCTCCCCATCACCCAGTGGCCAAAATCCTTCCAGTTGGTTCCTTCCCACGTGGTTCTTTGGGAGGTGATATTTAAACCCACCTCTTCTGGTTTCATAATAGCTAATAGAATCTCAGAGGCAGCCTGAGAAGAGGGAAGTGGGTTTTCCTAGTAAGAGAAGCTTTTAGCTTTTGTACTTGAAGGTTTTCCTCCAGCTTAGCTGCTACAGGCCACAGTTTGCTCCTGTACCGGTGGTGCATGGCTCACACAGCTGGGACAGGGCACCCAAGGACAGCCAGAGCTCCTCTGATCCCCATCACAGTTCACCCATCTGCAGCAAATGTGGTGCCTGGGGCAGCTCCCAGTGCCAGGACACAATTAAAGAACAGCATCAGGAACGAGGCTGGTGGAGGCACTATTCCTGCTGGCTGCCTTCAGGCCAGCACTTCACTCCTCACTTCCTCTTTGTGGTTGAATGGGATAACAAGAAATCCCAAACCTTGGAGGTACTGGGAGGTGGGCTTGGAGGGCTCCACATCATCCTGCCTGTGCTGCACCCCAGGGATCCTGCTGGTGCTGCCAATCACCCCATGCTTCTCACTGGACAGATTTTAGGAGTGAGGGTTCTTCTCCCCAACACTTCTTCCCCCAGAACTCCTCTCTGTAGCTCTTCAGCTCCTATTCACCCCCTGACTCCTGCCTGCAGGTGGAGGAAGGTGCTTTTGTCAAAGAAGACTTCGATGAGCTCTGCTGGACCCTGACAGCAAAGAAGAACTACAAACCTGACCGGAATGGGAATAGTGTTGTATCCCACAAGGATGCTTTCAAGCTCTGGTGTCTCTTCAACTTTCTGTCTGAAGACAAATACCCTCTTGTCATGGTGCCAGATGAGGTAGGACCTGCCTCTCCTCCCAGCCCTGACCTCCCAGGTCCCAGGCTCCATGTGTTGGCAGAACCCCATCTGTGGGTGCCACATCCCACTCTCTCTTCCTGGCATGTCCCATGGCATCCTGCAAGATGTGGTGTTCCAGGGGATGAGAGGGAGGAGGCTGAGGATGGGACAAGGGGGCTGTCTGCCCTGGACACCCCCACTGTACCCACAGCCACCCCCACTGCCCAGGGAGAAGAGGGAGACTTTAGAGGGGAGACCCCTTCAAAGTGCTGCAGCCTCTCCTGCCAGAGGGGAGTGGCAGATCAGACCTGGCTGTCCCTCTCCATGGCCACTGCCACCCAGTGCTCAGCTCCTGCCCAGCATGAAGGGTGTTACCACCTTCATGTTTTTGTGCCAGCCAAAGAAAAGCCTATTGCAGTAATCTCTAAATCTCCAAATTCTGCAGCATTTAGGGGGGAATGTTCTCCCTTTCTCTGGGGCCAGATTAAACCCCCATGAGAAGGGGGGGAAGATCTAGGGAGAATGCACAAGTGTAAAGGCAAGTGTGGCCTCAGCAGAAGGAGCTTGTCTGTGCAAATGGCTGCTGTTGCCTTCTACACCATCAACCTCCTGAGATCAGCAGAAAAGTCAAAATTAAAAAAAAAAGGAGGAGAAAAAAGGCAAGAAGCACCACGCTGCGCAGACAGTAGGAGGGCGACCGCACTTCCTGTGCCCTGGGAGAGGTGTTTCCTGTTCCCCAGACCATGAAAAACTGAATCATCCTGAGCAACTCCAAGCCTTGCCCTTCTCACAATTAAATTACATAAAAAAATCCAGCTGGGTGCAGGGACCCTGCTGTGTGTCACCTTCCTGCATGGCTCCCTGCAGTCACCCACCAGTCTCAGTCCCCAGACTGTGGGCAGAGGAGAGCTGGCAGCAAAACTTGAGTTGGAATAAGTCTTCCCCACATCATGTCAACCACCTGGACTCTGTTTATTTGCGATTTTAAAATTATGATCATCTCCACAGGGACCTGTCCCCCTGCTCCTCCCCAGTGATTTTTGGAAAGTAGTGGTGCTGAGCTTGCTGTGGCTTTGAGACATCAGTCCTTGAATGGGGTTCAACAGTGCTGGCCTGTACTGCCTTAGGCTCTTGACTGCTACAGAGTTTTCTTATTCTGCAGACAAACTAGCCAAAACATTCCAGTTTGGGGTTAAAAGGAAGAACCTCCCAGTAGAGGTCAAACTCTAACCCAGTTCCAGTCTCCTGAGCCAGCCTGCTGCCTGGAATGCCTCAACCATCAAAAAGGGTGATCCTTCTGGGATCAGGGTCCTGCATCTCCAGGCTGGAGAGAGATGTGACCTTGGGGTCTCCAAAATGGGTCGATGGGGTGGGGACAACTCTGACTTCTTCCTGTCACTGAGTGTCCCCCTCCCCACAGGTGGAGTACCTGCTGAAGAAGATCTGCACAGCCATGAATGTGGAGCTGAACTCCTGCGAGCTGGAAGATTACCTGTCCCAGGAGCCACAGGGACAGGGCGGACTCACGGTCTGGCAGTTCCTGGACATGGTGAACTCAGGGCGGTTCCTGAGAGGCATCGAGCAGGAGGCCATCAGCATGGCCGTGGAAGAGGTGTACCAGGAGGTCATTGAGGATGTGCTCAAACAGGCAAGGAGCCCACATATTCTGGGGCACAAGCTCCATCCTGCTCCCACCCCGTTTTCATCTCCATGTCTCTTGGGTGCAGGGCTACCTCTGGAAAAAGGGCCAGCTGAGGAGGAACTGGTCGGAGAGGTGGTTCATGCTGAAGCCCAGTGTCCTGTCCTACTACATGAGTGAGGAACGGAAGGAGAAGAAGGGGAGCATCGCATTGGACAAGCACTGCTGTGTGGAGGTACAGCAAGGGCCATGCTCAGCCTGGGGACAGCAGACCCTTCAGACCTCTAGAAGGGAGACCCAAGAACACACAATTTCACATCCATGAGCGTGGCAGAGCCAGTCCGGTGGCCGAAGACAGGGGGATAAGGTGAGGTACAGGGGGTAACACCGTGCTGTGTTCTCTCCCTGCAGGTGTTGCCAGACAGGGATGGGAAGAGGTGCATGTTCTGCGTGAAGACCTCGTCCCGCACCTACGAGATGAGCGCCTCCGACACCCGGCAGCGCCAGGAGTGGACACTCGGTTCGTACCCACCCACACCCCTTCCCCATCTTCCCTAGGGCCCCTGCATGTCCCCACTGACTGCGCCCTCCATCTCCAGCCATCCAGACAGCCATCCGGCTGCAGGCAGAGGGAAAGAAGTCCCTGCACAAAGACCTGAAGCAGAAGCGACGGGAGCAGCGGGAGCAACGAGAGCAGCGCAAGGCGGCCAAGGAGGAGGAGATGCAACGGCTCAAGCAGCTGCAGGAGGAAAAGGAAAGGAAGCTGCAGGAGCTGGAGCTGCTGAAGGAGGCCCAGAGGCAGGCAGAGATCCTGCTGCAGGAGGAGGAGCAGCGGCGGAGGCAGCAGCACGAGGAGATGCAGAGGACCCTGGAAATCCAGCTGCAGGAGGCTGAGCAGGTAGGCGCATCCCACATAGGCTGTGGTGCCCACAGGGTGGGTGCTTCCTTCTCTTCCCCTTGCGCAGGGCAGCCCAGGGGTTTGGATGCACAGTACTGCTGTCACCCATCACCTCTGGGCTCTGTTGTGTCTGAGATCCCTTTGAGCAGGAGATGAGGACAACCTGCCTCAAGGGGCTTTAGCTGGGGGACAGAGAGGTGAGTGCTGGTGCCAGGCTGGACAGGGAACCCATTTCTGACCTCACAGCCAGCACTGACTCCAAATGACACAGCCTGTCTCCTGAGCAGGGGAAACAGCTTTGCTTTGGACCTGTCACCATGGGCTGCCCCATGCTCTGGTCCACTCCACCCAGTGGGCCTAAGTGGGCTCTGGAGACACTGGTGGTGGCCTGGCCAGCTGATGGCTCCTGTCCTTGCCACAGGCTCGTGCCTCCATGCAGGCAGAGATGGTCCTGAAGGAGGCAGAGGCAGAGCGGCAGCGGAAGCGCATCCTGGAGCTGGAGGACATGCAGGAGAGCCTCCAGGAGGCCCTGCAGCAGGAGGTGAAAGCACGGCAGGACGAGGAGGCTGTGAGATATGCACAGGCCAGGTAGGACTAGGGCATCATCCCTCCCCCTCCTTGGGCAGCCCCGCTCCTAGGGCAGCAGCTGGGCATGGGGATGGGCTCCCCAGGGCAGCTCAGTGCTCCCGGGTACTGGGGTGTGTTGGTGACTTCCCAAGATGCAGACTGGGACAGGGAAAGCTGGTGGAAGGAGCGGCGGGGGACATCCTCACTTCTTGCTCTTCACTGTCAGGCTACTGGCTGAGGAAGAGGAGAAGCTGAAACAGCTGATGAAGCTGAAGGAGGAGCAAGAAGAATATATCATCAAAACTCAGAGGGAGAAGCAAGTCCTCAAGTTGGAGATGGAGAACAAGAACAAGTGCCTGGAAGAGGCACAGAAGCAGCTGGAAGAAGTGAGAGTGAACAGGCAGCGGGTGGACCAAGATGTCATGGTGAGCATCATGTCCCTGCCACTTCTCAAGGGACTTTCCAGCCCTCCCAGAGTCACCTCCATACTGGGGAGGACCAAGCCGGAATTGCCCTGGGGGTTTCTGAGCCGTGCCATGTGCAGGCACAGCGTAATGCAGTGGCTGAGACGGGACAAGCGTGTCCTGCCCTGGGGACAAAGCACTGGGTCCAAAGTGATGTTGACAGTGGGAATGTGTGAAGTGGGGAGGTTTGGAGGGGGAGCAGCACGTCTAGAGGAGAGTGAACTGAGTCTCCATCCCAGAGGGAACCTCCAATCCAGGCTTACTCAGGGAAGGGAAACCCGTGCCCACGGTCCCAGATCAGGGGCAGTGGGGCACTGGATCACCCCTTTCCTCCATCCCCTGCCAGGCAGCCCAGCAGAAGCTGCGACAGGCCAGCACCAACGTCAAGCACTGGAACGTCCAGATGAACCGACTGATGCACCCCATCAGGCCAGGAGGTAGGAAACCAGCTGACCACCCTTCCCTGGACCTCCTGAGTGCAGCCATGTTGGGGCTGAGCCCAGACCCCCACACATCTTCCCCTTTTTGGGGGCATCTGGTGGCTGGAAGGACACTCAAGAGAAGATACTGCAATGCCTCCTGCAAGCAGGGACTCCACAAACCTTTTTCTCAGCTGAACAGTCAGCTTGAGCCCCAGGTAAACAACTCTCTTTTTCTGTCTACCCCCAGACAAGCGAACAAACTCGAGTGGAGTCTTCACTGGCTACCCGCCCCTTCTGTCACGGAGAGATTCTTCCCTCAAAGTCAAGCAGAGGGTGGAGGATAAAGGCAGTGACCTCGTGAGACAAAATAGCAAGGAAAACGTGAGCAATGGTGGGAACAGCAGCATGTTGCCATCTCCAGATGCGGACACCATGGCCACAGAGCCCACCAATTAGCCCACCAAGATGGCAGAGCCCAGCTGGGAAGGGCAGGGCTCAGCTTGTCCCTCCAAGTGGATGGTCAGTGAAGCAGTCTCTGGATGGAGCCGAAGTGGGGACCAGCACAGAGCCTACAGGGGACTGTGTAAAGCAGAGGTGCTCCCATTTCCATCAGTAAAGGGCTGCAGCCACCACTTGCCAGGAGGCTCAGGAGTGCCCAGTGCTGGGGAAAGGGCAGTGGGACCTTCTCCTCTGGACTGCTGGACTCAACTCCTTGTGCTCTGTTTTACACACTGTACTAAAAAAACGCCGCTGATGGGTCAGGACCCCGTGGCCCAGGGCTGCAGTTCCCCCTTAGTTTCTACAACAACCCTTCTGCATCACTCTGTGCTCCAGGGGCCTTGCCACCAGCCAAGGACACCTGGACTGACCAAGCAGAGCCTTCTTGTCACTCCCACACCACACCAGGTCCCTAACTACAGCTACCACTGTGGTCCCTGGCAGTGGTTGTTAGTACTGGAGTCACTTAATTAGCAGAAACTAACGACGAATAAAGCTTTTGGAGCTGCTGGCCACAGACGTCTTGCCCCACACAGTAGTAGTCCTGCAGGCACCAGCCCTCTTTCCTTGGCAGTGTGGGGTTTGGATTCCATCTGTGTTAAAGAGCCCTTTGAAAGGAATCAGCCACAACCTGTGGAAAGTGGTACCACCACCAGATTTTGGGTTGGTGTGTGGAGGGCTAAGAGGGACACAGAACAAAACAAAAAAAAGCCCTACTAACACACCGTCATTTGGGTTAGTTTTTCAAGCACCTCTGTATAAACACAGTGCCAGGCACCTGTGGCTTTGGGGTGTTTATAGTCTGGGGCATAGAGCCACGGTCGCCTCTGGAACAGGCCCGGGGAGCAAGCTCTGCACCTACTCCGTCTCTGCTCTCAGATGAGCCGAGTTCATTGGGGAGATTATGATCTGTTTCCTCCCAAGCCTCAGAACGCCGCTGCCCCCGGTCTCACAGTGTTTATCAGTTCTTCTCCACCGTGGCCGCAGGGGCCCCGGGACAAAGCCCTCAGTGTGCCCGGAGTGCGGCGTGGCCCTGGCCCAGTCCCACGCAGCCGCGCTGACGCATGGCGGGGGCACGGGCAGTGCACGGGCCGCGGGTAAAACGCATCACCGCTCCCCCTTCCCTCTGCGCTGGGACACAGCGGGCTGGCCCTAAGCCCTGGGCCGTCCCCTTGTGGGGTCCCTGCCTGCTCCGCACCATCCTGGCCGGGCCACTTGGACATAGGATCCCGCCACTCTGCACGGGTTTTCTGGGCAGTCAGCCCTTCCCAGCTCTGCCCTGAGGCTGGGCTATTGTCTTCTATCGCTGCGCCAGGGGGCCGCGGTGCGAATTGCTGCGGGAAGAAGGGGGTCAGTGCCGCTGCTCGGGTTCCTCAGGCGCGGAGTCAACCACGGTCCGCCGCCATATTGTGCCGCCCTCAGGACGCCCCGCCCCCAGAATGCCAGAGGCAGCGCCTACACTTCCCATGAGGCTCCGCTCCCGCCGCGGGGCGCAGTGCGGGCGGCTCCCGGCAGGGGGCGGTACGGCGCGGAAGGGCGGGGCCGTTGCCGTGGTGACGCGGGCGCGAGGCCCCCCCCGGCGGCAGCGGCGATTGGCCGCGCGCGCGCGGGGTGCGGTGGCGTCAGGGCGTGCGCGGTGACGCGCGGGACGGGGGGTGACGGAGTGGGGGGGGTTGACGGCACGAGCGGGGCCGAGCGCGAGGTGAGCGGGGCCGGGGGAAGCGCGAGGGGCGGGGGGCGTGAGGGACCGGGGCTGTGAGGGGCAGGGCACGTAAGGGACGGGGGGTGTGACGGAGAGGGGCTGTGAGGGACGGAGGCTGTGAGGGACGGGGAGTGTGACAGGGTTGGGGCAGGGGGTGTGAGGGGCAGGGTTTCGTGCGAAGGGGACGTGGGTGTGAAGAGCTGGGGTGTGAGGGGCGTCAGTGACTTTAGGCTGCAGTTCCTCTTGGGAAATCAGGGGAGACTGAGAACGGAACATGGCCCACACGGGAGGATGCTTAGGGGGACATTGTGCCTGTCTTCTGTGCCGGGGGGGGTGGTGGAGGGGGAATTGGCTTTGGTACTGAGGGTACCAGGCACTGAAGGAGTCTGGAGCTGGAAGGAGCAAAGGCAAGAGAATCAGGATGGACCTTGTGCAGAGCATCCAGTGAGGGGCTGCTCCAAGGAGGAAGGATTTGAGAGTCCTTTCTCATCTCTCTTATCTGCCCATTCCACACCCTCCTTCCCTGAGATCCCAGATGAAGAACATGCTTGTGGGAAGGAATCAGATGTGCTGTAGTGTCCGGACAATGCCTGTCATGGTGCTGCAGAGGGGTCTGAGTGTTGGCTGCCCCATGAATCAGAGTCCCAGGGCTGGTTGCAGTGTTAGTCTCTAAAACAATGACCTGTGGGTTGAGGTGGCCCATGTCCCATTTCTTGTTTCTGCTCTACTCTCCTCTCCTCTCCTCCTGCCCTCTCCATGCAAATCCCTTGTTGCCTTCAGCAGAGTATCCTCTTCTGTACGAACATGCTGCAGGCTGAGGTGGGAGTTTTCCTGATGACTTGCCATGTGTCAGGCAGGGACAGCAGAGGAAGTATCCAGGTGGGATGTGCTGGCAGGTTCCCTCCATGCCCTGCTGAGCTGCTGCAAGTGTTGCCTTGTGTGTGGTGTGATGGGCATGTCCTGGCATTTAGCTGTGAGTGGAACAAGGTGAGCCAGGCATCTCAGATCTCTGGCAGCAGTAGCAGAGCACCCTGGTTTGCAATGAGAGAATGAGAGAGAGCTCAGGGTGCGATTTGTACACTCCCTGCATGTGATTCAGCCCTCACTGACAGTGTCAAGGCTAATGCTGTGTTACTGAATCAGGATGAACTTTATTGCTGCTAGAGGTGGGGAAAGCCACCTCCTGATGTGCCAGTGGGGCTGGAAGGACTTTAGTGTTATTCTTTGTCAGAGAGATTAAAGAGAAACTTTGTCAGGATTGTTTAGGAAAACTGTCTTCCATATTGGCGGGGAAGGCATGAGAAACCTCCGCTGTGAAAGTGAAGCTCCTGAGGGCAGATTTGTGGCCCCTCTGAGGCAGAGGCTGGATCCACACTTGGCAGAACTCCAGGCTGTCCTCAGCCCCCACCTCTAAACAAGGGCAATCACTGCCTTCAAGAGGATGTGACTTTGACAACACTGATTGGGAAATCCTGATGTGATTGATGCTGCAGTGCAAGGGACTTGGGTCGTATTTTTGGATCTCACACCTGTGCCCTTGTCTGGATGTGCCTTGATCCTGTAGGGAACACCCTCTACACTCAGGCTGCTGGGATCCTCAGGTTTTGAGGCAGGAGGTTCATGTTCTTATTTCATCTCTCCTGGGCAGCTGCAGCTGCCACTGCCGTGTCAGGCCTGGAAGGATGTGTGGCACTGGGGGTTCACTCTCAGCACAGCATTCACAGGTTGCTGCCGAGCTGTCCAGCCTGGTAGGGGCTGGTGATGCTGGTTTGTTGCTGCCTCACAAGTTGTCCCATGTCAAGGGCAGCAATACAAAATGGGGCTTTTCTGTCAGAGTGGGAGGAGCAGCTAAGCCTGGCTAATGTCAAGGAGGGTATGTGGGTGCAAATAGCATCATGTTCACTACATCTTTGTTTAATGTTTTAGTCCAGTTCGTCTGCATAACTGTCTAAAAATAGGACATATTTTTTCTAAGTCCTCTAGTTCAAAGCCTCATAAACCATTTTTTTTCTGGCATTAGTCTCTTCCTTCTCTTTTGAGCCTGAAATTCATACAAGGAAAAGTTATCAGGAAAACCAAGAAGAGTGAATGAACTCTGTTAAATCCGTACGTTTCAGCCACCCAAGAGGAAGTTCATTAAAGTTGCAGGAACTTTCTGGCAGCCTCTTGAAGGTGGATTAAGCAAGCTGAGTAAACAAGCAGCCTTGTGGCCACCATAGACTTTTCCTAGCATCAACTTTGTGTATTGTCATAAGAGCTCAGGGTCATCAACCTCTGGCTGCAGGTGACTTAAGGCAAAGGTGACATCCATGGTGAGGGGATGGGGCTGTCTCTGCTGGTTCACCCCAGAGTTTGGTCTATCTCCTGGTCTTGGGACAGATGCTGCCTGTGGCAGCGGCCCCCTGGAGTCACCCTGGCCCAGGGTTTCAGCGTGTGAAAGAGGGAGTGTGTATTTAAATTTCAGAGCTGCTGCTGGACCCAGCCCAGTGCTCCCAGCAGCATAAATATCTGGCCTTCAGCACAGCCGTGGAAACTTGCTCTCTGTCCTCCTGCAGATTGCTCCAGCTCTTGGCTGTCGGTGCTGACATGGTGACTGAGCATTGGCTTTCGGCGGCAGGCAGACGGGGACAGCTGCTCCGCAGAGGTAACCCTTCTCCTTTGTACACGGGCCACCAACCCAGGCACTTAGAAGTGTTTTTAAAAACTTAGGGTAGGGAAGAGCCTGGGAAGAGCAGTTTGCTTCCAGCAAATTTCCCTTTGTCCGTGTGCTTAAACTTTCTTAAATTTAATTTTAAATTTGAACTCCCATACCTTATTTTTGTTCCATTTCTGAATATGATTTTATGGATTACTTTAGGAATACACTGTGAGGACCATGGTCTAATCCTGTTCTCCTCAGCTGGCTCTTGCTGTCAAAGCATAATGACAGAACATTTCATTATTTCACTGATGTTTATGACAAATTGGCTTTTGTAGATGAGGGAGGACACATGAGATCCAGGGCTGCCTATGGGTAACCAATCACCCCACAACAATCCCACACACGACCCGGCAGTGGTTCCGGTGCTGTCTGTCGGTGTGAGACAAAGCTGAGCAGGTCATGACAGAGTCAGGACAGGGGTTTGGGGGAGGCGGTCAGCAGGGCCATGGGCGGGCACTGTCCTGCCCACAGACCTCTGAAGTGATTCCTAGAATCAGTGGTGCCGAGGCTGCCTGCATGTGGCTGTGGCTGTGGGTGTGTGTTTGCCTCAATACAGCTCTGAGGTGTTGAGCTGTTGTGGGTTCCGTGTCAGATTGGTGCAGTGGTTACAACATCTCTGTTCTGGTATTCAAGACACAGACTTCCAAGGATCTTCACAGCGTCTGGAGAGGATTTTATAATGAGTCCTGTGAGGCTTTGCTGATGAGAAGAGCATTGTTGTACAGAATAGCTTTCGGGTGTTGATGGATTCTGTCTTTCTTGCATTATGCCTTTTGAAAAATATGTATTTTTGTAAAGTACATCTTGTTGCCCTTTGGGGAATATTTCGTCTGTGGCTATTGAATTATGGACTGGAAATCTGCAAATGTTCTTGAAGACTGAAGGCTTGGCACAACAGGAGACTCTTGGGCTCCTCTGACATACAAATGATGTTTTAGTTGGGTGAGATGATGTTGAAGTGCTTATGCCTGAAAGGATATTTGCTGTCAGAGCCCAGCCTGGCTTGCCCTGACAATGACATTTTAGGTATCAGGGGTTTTGTGGTTTGTACTGACTCTTTTGCTTAGAGCGGGAGCAAACTGATAACCACAGATTCGTCGGGCTGTGTTGCTGCTTCTCATTAGGTGCTGCAGAGTAATCTCTGCATTTTCCAGAAGCGTCTCTGTTCAGAGATGCACTGCTGCAGTGATTTTGGAGACTCTGGGAAAGTCTGGACAAGCAGAAGTGATTTCCATAGTGAGGACAAGTAAGATTTTTCTGTAGAACTAATTTTATTTTTTTGTTAATACTCTGAAATGTGCTTGCCTTGGCAGAATGCCTGGGAAATTACTTTCCCAAAGCAGGGGTTTAGAGTGGAACGATTGATGCCAGTATGAATCCTTTGGTCAAGGAGGTTGTGAAATGCATCTTCCCCAAAATATATGTTTTGGGATGACGTTCACTGAAGCCCTGCTTGATTGCAGGAGGGGTTCAGAGCAGAACTGATTCAGGATGTATCTTAGTTTCATTATGACTTCTTGAAATGCTTTAATAGTCACTGTTTCAGTCATAGTGTCTGGAAAATGTCTGTGTTCTCCAAGGCTTAGCCAAGAGTTTGTGAACATCTGGGATCGTTTTGGTCAGGTCTGTTTGGCTTTGCAAAGGGCTCTGAAACGCATGTGTATGTTGGGGTGCTTTCCTGGGGACTTCACAGACAGACTCTGCTCGAAGTTTTGAGTTTTAGGAGTTTTAGGGTGTCTGTGGTTTGCAGGGGAATCCTGACCATGGAGGAGGAAGTGGCAGGATGAAAACACAAACCAGAAACACAAGTGTTTGTTATGGTGCTGATCAGGCCAGAACCCATCTCTGGGGCTGGGACATAGCCACAGCCTGGTAACTTCCATGTTATCCGAAGCTGTTGCCATCATACTGCATTTCCTGATTCCCCCTAGTCTGGGAACTGGAACTTGAAATAGCAAAAACCACAACATGCATGTTCAACCCTTAACAGGTATGTGGGTTGGAGACAGGGAATAGTTTTAGTGATTTGAAAGGGCAGATGACCTGATAGGGAAGTATATCTTTGGTGGGCTGTTAAGACAGACTGAACTGGGAAACACATGCCTATCTCATTAGGACAGGCTTTGTCAGGGCTTTCCTGGTAGGGGTTGTGTGAGATGGCTTCAAAATAAGCAATGCTTTGTGCAGTCATCTTGTTGATGGGAATCTAAACTCAAATCCCTATCCTGCCTGACTTGTTACAAGCTTTTTTCAATGGAACTCTTGATTTCATCATAATGCAATCTGGGATGTTGCTGAAAATGCCTAAATGAGCATTTCACCTTAAAGTTATTTATATGGATTCTGCTAGAGGTGTTGGCTCTTGAAAGCTGTTAATCCCATGAGGGCTGATGGTCTGAGACCCTCATCTCTGAAAATATCCGTGGGTTCTCATGTCCGTGGGGTAGAACTTGTGTTGTGGAACTCAAGGGACATGAGAATCTCTGGAGAAGGATTGTTGGTGAGCATGAACTTGAGGAGCCTGCTGAGCTACCAGCAGCTGGCTGTGTCAGGAAGCAGTAGCTGTTGTCTGGCTGTGATCTCTGTGGCTCACCCTGTACCCCCAAGATGGTGCCAAAGGCACGAGGATGTTATGAAAGGTGTGAATGCTTTGCTCAAGCGTTTTGTTTTCTGGGGGCTGAGGCAGAAATCCAAATGGTCAGAGCACACTGTGAGTCTTGGCAGGATCACGCTGACACGGTTGCTGCTCCTTTCCCTGCTGAAAAGGCAGGGAAATCTCTGTTGTCCAGGCAGCTATTACCGTGTGAATGTGGCCAAAAATAGTAAGGAAACAACATTCCCATGTAAGTCCCCTGAGAGGGTGTTGTACTAGTTTGTGTGGAAAAGTGATTCTGGAGTTCTCTGGAGGTTTTCTTACGGGGATGCATGCAGTCAGACTGGGACCTTCTGTTTTCCTGCTCCGTGGCTGAAGGGGAGCTGCAGCAGTCGCAGCAATGTGCTCGATAAGTCTCGCTGCGCATGTTCCTGGCCCTGCTGAATCATCGGGACTTGTGCCTGGGCACAATTCCTCTCTGTCAGCTGTGTCCTGGGATCAGGGCGGTGTGGCTGCTGCCCAGGATATTTTGCTAAAGTCTACAAAACCAAGTAGCACTTTTCTGGGAGTCCAAGTGTAAGCATACCAGAACTTACAGGCTGATGGATTTATTCTTTTTCCTGATTAGTCCATGGGATTTAAAATCTGTTGCTGCAAAGAGGAGGAGGCTTGCTATTGGTTTTGTGGTCATTTTTCTGCATCTGGGAGCATTGGCAATGTAGCAATAAAACCTGGGGGCCTGCTCGATGTTTGGCTCTGTGTGTGTGTGTGATCCTAAGTGACTCCTTGGCCCACTGCTGATTTTCTGCCCTCACTACTTTTCTGGGGAGCTGATTGCCCCATCCAAAGCAGGGGTGTCCCAGTGACCCTGAGACTTTGGGGAAATCTAAGCTGGGTGCTGGTGTGCACAGCACTGCCAAACTTGGCCTCACTGACTGCCAGCAGTGCTTCTGTTCACAGCCACAGCTTGTTCTACTTGCCACTTTCCTGGAGTTCCATTTGAGCGCTGCTCTGAGTCTGTAACACCTCGTGCTCAGTGTTTGCCTTGGGAAGTGGCGTTGTTGTTTCTGTGAGCTCCTCCCTCAGCAGCCCTGTTCTATAATTACTGATGTTCCTGAAACCGGATCCTTTCACATGTCCTGCTCAGGTTCGGGAGGACAAGGGGTCCCTAAGCAAACTGACTGCCTTGGAGTACAGCCAGGAGAACTTCAGCAGTTTGGGAAACCGTCACCTTCCAGTGGTTCAGGGAGTTCTGAGCCTCC
Organism: Cinclus cinclus; assembly: GCF_963662255.1. Classification (NCBI taxonomy): domain Eukaryota; kingdom Metazoa; phylum Chordata; class Aves; order Passeriformes; family Cinclidae; genus Cinclus; species Cinclus cinclus. Next base: position 4,456,255 of record NC_085072.1, read on the forward strand.
AACATCCTCACCTTTGGGATGCTAAAGTAAAGGAGAATATATCCCAGACACTCTGGCGTGCGAGTGCCAGGTTTGCAGTGTGATCCCAAAGCATTGCAAATTTCACAGCCACCTCTGCTGTGCCCTGGGCTGTGGGGGGATGATCTCTCCTTGCCAGACTTAACAATCTTCTCAAATAGCAGCACTTCTGTGCCATTTCCAGCACTGAGAAGGCCCAGTGGTGTCACCTTTCCAGTACCTGCTTGTTTCCTGGTGGCTGTCCTTGTTCCGATAGGTCAGAGCCACGTGCCCTTCCTGGTCGTAGGTACTTTGGGCTGTCCTGAGTTGACTGCTAAACACAAATATCAGTCAGCAGTTGGCAGAATGAGATGTGCCAGTTTACTTCCTGAAAGTCATCCTGGGAAAGCCTTGTACAGGAATGTACAACAGGAGAAGATGGTCACAAGCAGTGCAGGGAGCTGACCAGACCTGAGAGTGTGACTGCGAACAGGTGTCAAAATCTGTAATACAGGAATAAACAATAACACTTGGCACTGATCAATTGCTCTTCACTTCCAAAACATGCCGTCTCCATGAGCTAATGCAGCCAGGGAAGGATCAGGAAGGAAGCACTGTAAAAATCCTGGGTTTGTTTCTTTGTAGTGTTTTTTTGGTGTTTTTTTTTTTTGTTTGTGTTTTTGTTGTTTTTGTTTGTTTGTTTGTTTGTTTTTGTTGTTTTTGTTTTGGTTTGTTGTTGTTGTTGTTGTTTTTTGTTTGTTTGTTTGGTTGGTTGGTTATTATGATCAAGGAAATGGAAGTAGGAGACTTGACCAGATTTGCTGAAGGTCATGGAGCAGCACTTGAAGTAAGAGCTAGCAACTGCACAGCTCTTCCCTGCCTGCCCTGCTGCACCCCTTCTTCCAGCACCAGCCTTGGAGCCTGGTGAGGGCAGGTAGTCGCTCTGCTGGGAAGCTGGTGAGGGATGATTCCTCTGTCTTCTTGTATCTGCCATCTCAAGATTTTGGAGCACATCTCATGCATGCTTGCAGCTGCTGGAGCCAGAGACAGCTGCAGCTCGTGGAGAAGAGCAGCCTGGCAGACCCTGCTTTGCACATGACTGAGAGTTCAGTGCCTAAATTCTGCTATTTTTCTGTGTCTGCAGTACCTCCTGCACCCTGAACAAAGCCAGCAGCAAGTTCCTTTTGGAGCAAAATGTCATGACCTGGTTTTGGGGACAGCATCAATCATGGTACAAAAAGAGAAGAATCTGGCAAGTTTTGTAACCTTTTTAATGAGCTGGGATTTTTTTTTCTCCCCTCAGTGCCCAGGAAGTGGGTGAGTTAAAACACGCAATAGATGTGTGATTCATTTTGGCAAGCTAGGCTGCTCAAGGCAGCTGAGGGAATCTCCTGCACCCTGTGTCACAAGTCCCTGAGTAATTAGCAGCAGCTAATTGTCATAGCAGCTCTGGCAGTACCCCTCTGCTTAATGAGGGAAGTTAATGAGGTTCTTCTTGGGGAAGAACAGGTGGTCCACACCGAGCAGCCTTGGAGAGAGAATTACAGGACTGGACTCTGGGACATGGTACAGCATCTAAGCAGATGCTTCAAGGGGAAGGGCCCAGAATGTCCATTGTGGTCAGTGCTGTGTGGGAGGGCTCTTCCTTACTAGCTGTAGTAGTTTATTTTTGTGTGTAGCCTGCCTTGCGGCCAAGACTTTGAGTAAGAGAGGAAACACTCAGCTAGTAAGTGCTGCTGAGATCTCATTGGCTAATATGGGGGTATGCTGATCTTCCAGGAGCAAACATAAACATGTTTTCAGTGTTTGCCTCTCATGTTTTGTACTCTTAGTTACCTTTCCTGTATTGCAGCATCTGCTTAGCTCTTATTTGGCTTTTATTAGTAGTAGCTGACGTGTAGGAGGAGGAGCAGACACTGATACTTGATTAACAGATCTTGGAAGCAGGGACACCACCTGAGGAAGTCTGCAAAAGGTGGTCAACCCGCAGCAATTACATCTCCTTTATGGATTCAGGTCAGTTTTCAATTGTGGATTCAAAATGTGCTGCGCATCACAGTGCTGCTCTATGGAGGACTGAATTCTCATCTCACCCCTTCTGTTTCTTTTCACTGTGAATTGGGTGAATAGTCTTGTCCAAGGGGATAAACACAAGCAAGGAGTGTTCCCATGGTATATTGCTTTCTTTTTGTCATTCCTTATGACCTCTTTTGTAGTACAGTTGTATTGAACAATTGCTTTGAGGGGATCAGCTCTGTGACTTGACTCTTGGGATGTTTGGACATTTCTTTGGTGTTTTGCTTTGCCTGGAAACTCTGAGCTTGGCTCTAGGGTCTACATGTTAATCAGTAGGATTGGCTGCCAGGGGAACTGCCGGGCCACAGGGGCACAAGCTGTTGGTTGATGAATTGGAGGCTTGGATCCTGGTCAGCTCTGGAGAAGTACTATCTTCTTGCAGGGCATCCACACTGAAGATGTATCTCCTTTTAACTTTTATTCCTGTTTTTTTCCTCTCCCGATTGTGCCACGTCTCTCTCCCTGTTCCTGCTGATGGTTTAGCTTGGCATAGATGCCAGCTTCTAGGAAAGACAAACCTGTTGCCCAAGCTATTTGCAGCCAGCAGGCATCAGCCCAAGCCCAGAGCCAGCAAACAAACCCTCCCTGCATCAGCTGCAGAGGAAGCTGCTGGCTCAGCCAGTTACCTAAGCTCCTTGGAACAGGCATTGAGGCAAGGGCACAGCAAGTCATGAGGTGCTTGTCCTCTTGCTCATTCCCATCCTGTGGGAAGAGGAAGGGAAACAGATTTGCTGGATTCTCTGGATATGCTTAGGAAGAAATTTACAGTCTCCATTCTTGTTTCCATCAGTGTCCTGTGAGAGCTGTTGAATGGAAAAAAGGTGTGGGTGTCTATGGCAGGCAGAAATCTCTACCCTTCTTCCTGCAGCTTGAAGCTTGGGTGTTGTGTTCTGGAACAGGACTCAGCCAAGAGGAGACCAAGTTATCCCTTCTCCTGCTCTGGCAACTTTGCCACTGGATATGGAGGCACCAAATAGGTGGAGAGGTTCAAGGATGGAGATGGGCCCTCTGGCTGTCCTTTGTCATTCCCAGTGTTGTCCCACAAAGATTCCAGGCTGCGGTACTGTCAGAGCAGGTCCTTCCTTGTGCTCAGACAGAGAGAGTTTGCACAAACCTCTGGAGAGCTCCAGCTTCCCAAGTCCCCCCTCCCCGTTCCCACTGAAGGGCTTGCAGGAGAACAGAGACGAGCCCGTGAATCCTTGGAGAATCTCCACAGTCTCTGCCTACTGCCTCAGAGCTGTGCGGGGATGAGGACTGAGGTCCCTCTCCTGCCGGGGGCTCTGCCCAGCTGGCTGGCTCCTCGAAGGGCTGCACAGGCATGGCCATGTTCCCAGTCCTTCATCCAGGCAGCGGCTGCCTTGGCCTTTCATCTGCCACAGGCAGGGGCTGCAGCTTCCCGTGTGAGATCAATCTTTTTTGCCAGTCCTCTCCCTCTGTCCCAATTATTTAGAAAATGGGAAGGGCTAAGGGAGAGGCAGGTGTGTGAAAAGCTCCTGCAGCTCCCCTCTGCCCAGGCCCCTGAACTCTTGAACTACAAGGAGATGTGCAAACAATACATTCAGACCCTTCTGGTAAAAGCTTTTCTCTCTCTGCCTCTCCAGCCACTCTCAAAGGGTGGGATTCACACCCATATCCTCTCTGTAATGCCTGTGTGCACATGAGCAGCCTTAGGTGGAGGCCCGTGGAGCTCTCTGTCTGTGTCTTATCCTTCTCACACCCATCCACGACTGACCCAAGCACAGTTTTACAGTTGCTTTTTTGGGTTTTGGGGGAGCAAACTGCATGCCAGAAACTCACTGCTGCCCTGAGAGCACATGGCCCTGAGTAGACCTGGCAGATGGAGGACAGCATGTCAGGGATGTGCCCACATTATTCCAACATGTCCCATGAGACATCTGGGGCAAAGCAGGGAGCTCTATCTGCAGTGGGTTTAAAGCAAGAGGCTTGTGCTGGATGCTAGGGACAAAGGGAATCTCATGAGCTGCTCATTAAGCTGCTGCAGGATGAATTTTCCACTGTAGACAAGTTTCTCCTGCCACAAGCTTCCCTCACTAACTTCTCTTCCAGGCAAAAGTGTTTCCCTGATGTTTATGCGATCATTTATATATAACCCTGAAAACGGTGAAGTTCATTATCCTCCATCTCCAATGAATAGGTTTTCCTGCTTGTCTGCCATGTCCCACCGTGTGGGATGTGTGAGCAGAGGCCAAGGATAACACAGCCCTTCAATGGTCCCTCAGTGCTCATGTGGAGGCACGGGAAGGGAGCACCCCTCTGCCTGCTCCTGCTGCCAAGGAGCACAGGGCAGTGTTCTCACTGTTGCCACTGATGTACCTCAGCTGGAAACAACACCACTGTCCTGCAATCTGAATTCCTAGTGTGGAGGGATAAAATAAAGCCCCCTCAGCCACAGGAGACTCAGGCTCTGGTGCAGCACTAGCTCCAGGGGTGACTAGTGTTCTAGGTTTGTGATGTGTTTGTGTTCACCCTCCCACCTGCAGGTTTTGTTCTCTCCCTGAGCTGCTTCCTTGCTCTTTCAGGGAGCTCTGACCTTGATGTCTTTCCAACAATCCAAGGAGCTGGCTGCAGCTCAATTTTGAAGTGCCAGGTGTGAGGGTCTGCTGCGGGAAGGCAAACAAATCCAGGGAGTCCTGGGTCACTGCTGCCCTCCCCCAGCAAGCCCTGAGCTGTGCTGTGGTCTTGGACATGGGGAACAGATCATGCCAGAGCTTGGGGTTGCCCTTATACAAGGCCCCTGCAAGATCTTGCATTAGTTTAATTTGCATCTGCAAATTGAGGCTTGCTTTGCTGAACCTGGATTTCAGTTGCTTTCCTGATGGGTATTTCTCCACTTAAAAATAACTCTCTTAAGGAAGTGGTTGGAACTTTACATAAGATGGGCTTGAGATATTAATTATTCAAGAAGAGTCAGTTTAGGAATCAAGATCCTGCATGGTTGGGAGGGAGGTGGGAAGGGCTCTGCCATAGCCATGGTACCAGTGCTGCATCATTCAGACGGCTGGAGCTTTTTGTGGGCTCTTTGGGATGGAGTAAGGCAAACAAGGAGCGGAAGTGCGTGGGGGAGGACGGGGCCGTTCCTCCCACAGGAAACCCGGGATAAAGACAGTGCTTGGATTGTGTGGCTGTCGGGATTGCACTGCTGGACCCCGTGGCTGAGCACAGCCCGGCAGCTGCGCAGATCAACAGCAACACGTTCAGCCCTGCTCTTGGCAGCGGAGCCAAGTGCAAACAAACACAAAGGCTGTAACTGGCAGCACTCTGACGGGAAGGAGTGTGAGTGCAGGGCTGACAGGAAGCCATCGGTCATGCAGATGGCCTGCATGGGCCAGGGACTTTTAGCCACTGCCTGCTGCTGCACTGAGCCCTGCTCCCCTAATATCTTCCACCCACTAGCACAGTGTGCTCTGATCAGCTGCTGCTCCCAATCCAGGCTCTGCCACGGCTGGGCAGGGACAGAGGGTGAAGCCAGCCCTACTTTGATCCTTCTGGAGGTGTTGGCTCTATCAGACCCTGGCCCTAGCTGTTACCATCACATCCTTGGCATCAGGTCACTAGCTGCTCAGGGGACACTGTCTGGGGCAGCATTTCTGCTATGGGACTTGTAAGCTGGGGACCCCTGGGTGGCATCTGGGCTGGTTTGTGGTCTGGTGGGCTTTAAAAACAATTCTGTGAGTTTTTGCTTCCTAGAATCCTACAGAATGTTTATTCCAGAGTGCAAAGGGATCTTTAAATGGGCCCTGCTCTGCATGTCTCACTGGCCCAGGAGCAAGCACAGAGCAGGACTGGTGTGGTTGGTGACACTGCCCTGCTGCTGAGCTGCTCTGTGCAGGCACTCAGTGGCCTCTCTTCATGTCCTACAGGCTAGCAGGAACAGCCTGGTGGGGTCCATCTTGGATAGACGCGGATGATGCCAGAGCTATGACAGGGATTGCAGTCTTGGCAGTGAGGGGTGATCAATTATGGAACAACTACAGGAGGAAGTACCTGAGGTCAAGGAAGAGGAAGAGGAAGAGGCAGTGATGGTGGCAAGTGGAACCTCAGACCCAACTGGAGGACCAGACAGCTCGCTGCCTTCAAGCAGCTACACAGGTGAGTGGAGTCACAGTAGTTCATCCTGTGAAGCATCCAGGCACCCACAGCCCCCAGGCAGCATGCTCAGCTGCAAGGGCAGAGGATCTCTCCCTGTATGGAGTTCAGCTGGTTTTAATCTCTACCCTTTGTGAAATAATGCTCCAAGTTATTATGGAGAAGCTTATTTATTCCTCTGAGGTTATTGCACAGCCTTTGGCAATGGCTTTTGCAGTGGAAATTAAAAGGACAGGCAGGTAACATGCTTCAGAGCTCGGGGCCTCCCAGGGTGCTTGGGAATGCTTCCTTGGATATTTCTTGAGGTCCTCAGAGCAAAGTGATTGTAGGAGGTGGGAGATAAGGTTTGTGGATGCAGAAGAGGCACCTCCAGAGCCCTTGACGTTCCAGCTGGGATGTCCTGTGCCAGCAGCTGGTCAACCAGGGATTATAAAATCTGTTGGTTGGGGTTTCATTGCCAGGACACGAATGCCAGAGGGAAGAAAGGAGCATTGATGTGGAGTCTGAGCTGCTGGGGCATTTTTGGCTCTGTTCATGGCATTTGCCTGCAGCCAGTGCCAGATTCCAGATGTGATACTAGAGGCAGGGAGGACTGGGCTAGAAATCCTTCCTCAGCCCCACAGCTGGAGGAGCTGGCCACACGAGGAGCTGTGGCTGTGACATGGAAGGACATGTCCCTGTGTGTATTTGCAGACCTGTCACAGAGCTCCTCTCCCTCGCTGTCGGACCAGCTGCAGATGGGCTGTGAGGAGGCGGCGCTGGGAGCGCTGAACGTGGAATGCAGGGTCTGTGGAGACAAAGCCTCGGGTTTCCACTATGGTGTGCATGCCTGTGAGGGCTGTAAGGTGAGTCCCAGGGACAGTTGGGTTCAGCAGCACCAAGCAGGGGTTAGATCCTAGTGATTGGGCTGCCTCCTCACACAAGCAGATTTGCAGCAAAACAGGATTCGGGATTGGTTGTAAAACAACTCAACCTGTCTATAATGGGGTGAGTATAGGCAGGCAGAAAATGCTGCCCTGGGAGGGGGGCTGAGACCTGTATGGCCCAAACCTTGCCTTGTCATGCTTTGCTGTGTAAGGCAAACCCATCTGTCCCCATTGGGACTTTGAGTTTGCTTTTAAAAATAGTTTCTGTGCTGCAGATCAGCAGTGAGCTGTGTATTTATCTCCCTGGGATCACTGGCTGCAGCTTGGATATTCCTCTGGAATTCTTTCCCCTGCAGCAGATCCAGCAGGGTTGTGTTAGCAGCCCATGTCCTGCCAGACATTCCTGCAGGCTGGGGTTGTCCCATGGTTTGTTCTCCCCTCCCTCTCTATGGGCTTCTGGCACACTCACAGCACCAGGCACAGTGTGCCCCCATGCTTCTTCCTCTGCAGCTCCTTTCTGCCAGCACATGACCTCTCCTTGGGATAGAGACTCTGCTTGCATCAGAGAGACCCAGGGCTCCCCCTCCTCATGCCCTGAACCTCCCTGAAGCTCGTGGGGATAACAAACCAGCCTGGTGCCAAACCATAGGCACTGCTGCTCCATGTCCCCCTGCTCCCTGCCTGCAGGGTTTCTTCCGCCGGACGATCCGCATGAAGCTGGAGTACGAGAAGTGTGAGAGGAGCTGCAAGATTCAGAAGAAGAACCGAAACAAGTGCCAGTACTGCCGCTTCCAGAAATGCCTCTCGCTGGGCATGTCACACAACGGTGAGTGTCATTGCTGCCCACGCACCTGGCCAGCTGGGTGACACAGGGCCAACTGCCCTCCTGTGAAGGGTGCCCATGGCCTGCTGTGCTTCAGCCCGTGGCTCTTCTTGCCTAGGGGTTCGTTCAAACCCAGTGCTTCAAGCATTTCACTCCTTTTCCCCTTTTTCTGTATGAGAAGGGGCTGTTTATTCCCACCATGCAGTACAGCTGCTGGCACATGGCTGTCCCTTACAGACTGGCCCAGAGGGAACTGGACACACAGACTGTTCTGCGCTGAGACTTTTAGACTTCAGGTGTAAGAATCTCAGACCTGGACAAGCAAAGGTGTTAATGGGGGAAGTGGGGTTTGTGCAGGACCCCAGAGGAATGGGATGAGAGTCTGCTCTGAGGAAGCAGCTGTGGCTGGTTAATGAAGGAGCTGCAGCCTGGAGATGCATTGTGTCAGGTAGCTGCAGGTGTTCTCCAGCAGACCTGTCTGCAGTGGCAGACCAAACTGCTGCCTCTCTGGATGCATCTCCTGGGGTGCCCCTGCTGTCCTGAACCCCAGTTTTGTCTCCCAGCAATCCGCTTCGGGCGCATGCCAGAAGCAGAGAAGAGGAAGCTGGTGGCAGGGCTGACGGCCAGTGAGATCAGCTGCCAGAACCCACAGGTGGCTGACCTGAAAGCTTTCTCCAAGCACATTTACAACGCCTACCTGAAGAATTTCAACATGACCAAAAAGAAGGCAAGAGGTATCCTGACCGGGAAAGCCAGCAGCACCCCAGTAAGTTCCCTCCCAGGGCAGGTGGGGTTGGCCATGACCATCATGGGGGACTGTTCTCTGGGAAATGCTGCACGTCTCCCTGCTGCCATAGCTGTTCCACGTGAACCATTCCCACCTGCAGCCAGGTGGGCTCTGCATGTCCTGCCCCTTGCTGGGAAAAGCCCCATTCCGCTGCACACTTGTGCTGTGGTGGGTTGGTGCAGATTGCCTGGGCACTGTCAGCCCCAGAGGCAGGGCACAGCACAGGGAGAGGCAGACAAAATGACTGTCCTGGGCAGAGCTGGCACCTCGAGTCCCCGCAGCAGTCTCCTAACTTGCTTCTTGTTCAAGCAGCCTTTTGTGATCCATGACATGGACACCTTGTGGCAGGCAGAGAAGGGGCTGGTGTGGAAGCAGCTGGTGAATGGCATCCCCCCCTACAAGGAGATCGGGGTGCACGTCTTCTACCGCTGCCAGTGCACCACGGTGGAGACTGTGCGGGAGCTCACCGAGTTCGCCAAGAGCATCCCCAGCTTCATAGGCCTCTACCTGAACGACCAAGTGACTCTGCTCAAGTACGGGGTGCATGAGGCCATCTTTGCCATGCTGGCCTCCATCATGAACAAGGATGGGCTGCTGGTGGCCAACGGGAATGGCTTCGTGACCCGCGAGTTCCTGCGCAGCCTGCGCAAGCCCTTCAGTGAGATCATGGAGCCCAAATTTGAGTTTGCTGTGAAGTTCAACGCTCTGGAGCTGGATGACAGTGACCTGTCGCTGTTTGTGGCTGCCATCATCCTGTGTGGAGGTGAGCGGGTGCCCTTGGCCGTGCCAGGGTCAGGAAAGTACTCCCTACTTAAGAGATGGTTCAGAGGGGGCTAGGGAAGCTGAGCTGCAGCTTGAGGTCAGCCAGGGATGTCTCAGGGGAGTGAGAGAGGAACTGAACGCTTCCAAAACCAAAGCTTCTCTGTAGCTGTGATGCCTGGCAAGCTTGGACCAACAGCAAGGAATGTGGAAGTGGCATCTCCTTATCATGTGCTGCTGTGGGATACATTGCTCAAGGGCACACTTCTCCCATTTGTAGCTGATGAGGTTGAAGTCACTGTGGGTGGGTTACAGTCCCCAGCTCCCTTTCCCCAGGAGCAGCGTGTACTTTGGAGGGCTGCACCATGACCCTGCAGCTACCGTGCTTCCTCTCCACAGACCGCCCTGGCCTGATGAACGTGAAGCAGGTGGAGGATATCCAAGACAACATCCTGCGAGCGCTGGAGTTCCACCTGCAGTCCAACCACCCGGATGCCCAGTACCTCTTCCCCAAGCTGCTGCAGAAGATGGCTGACCTGCGACAGCTGGTGACAGAGCACGCCCAGTTGGTGCAGAAGATCAAGAAGACAGAGACAGAAACATCTCTGCACCCACTTCTGCAGGAGATCTACAAGGACATGTACTAAGGACCTGTTATTTATGAGAATGAAGCCATGGATTCCCATCAAGACTCTTTGTACAGAAACAAAGAAAACCCTTCTCAGTGTCTTCCATTTCTCCTACTGGAAACTCTTTTCTATGTGACCCTGACATACGGTACATAGGGCAAGATGCCGTCAGGATATGCAGCCACCTCCTGCTCGGCCAGGGCTTCCATTAACACACACTAACAAATCTGCAAAGCTGCTGTTCCCGTTCCTATGGCCCAGCTCTGGCTGCTCCCACAGCCGAGCGGCCGCCTGGTTTACATGGCTCAGGCAGCGAGGTCACTGTGGCACCTCGGGTCCCCAGGGTGGGGAGCTCTGGTCCTTAGGAGGGCTGAGAGGGTGCAGGGGCCAGCAGGGCTGACAGCAGCACTTATGATGTGTCTGTATTCTCTTGTTCGTTTGCACTCCAAGGATGTGGTCCTGAGCCGTGAAGTCTGGAACGGTGTGATGAAAGGATGTTTCTCTCTTTCCCAAAGAAAAGCTGGAGTATTTGAATGCAGGTAGGGCTGTCCCACAGATGCATCCCTCCCTGTGCTCTGCAGTGTGTTCCTGTCTCCCAGCAGCACTGTGTGAACTCTGCCTTCCCGGGTGTTAAGTGGGAGCCTTTGCTCCCGGCATCTTCGTTCCATAGTGAACGTGTCCCTTGGCACCTCAGTATAAGAGGCTGGGATGGGGAAGTAGGAGGGGAAGGATTGGACTCCTTAAAGCTACTTTCAGAGCAGAGGCACAGAATCCATGGCTTCCACAGGCTGTTCTGCACAGACATGAGTTACAAAAATGGTGTGTGGAAGGTCAGGGACCTTGAGCTGGTCACAGTTTGGTGTCCTGCCTCAGTTTCCCCTTTGTGAAAGGGACCTGGATTGTCACATGCTGTCTGCTTGGAGCAGGAGCATGAGGATCTGTTAGAGCATTGGTTGCAGAGAGCTTTGCAGCTGTAAACGCCAAGGATTTATAAACAAGGAGGGGGTGGTTGGGATGCTCACAGTGGGCAGGAGCTTCCCAGTGAGTGTGGCTGTGTCAAGGAAGCTGCCAGTCCTCCTCTGCACTGTTCCTAAGACTGAGAGTAGCTCCAGGCTTAGGGGTCTGCCTGAAGCCAGCATCATTCTGTGATTTTGCCTCACAACTTCTCACAGCTGTAGTGAACCATCACCATGCTGCCTGGGCCAGGCCTGGCCCCTGGTGTGGGGGTTGTGTCACTTGGGCTTCGGGCAGGGGGAGGATGGACCTGGGAAGGGCTGTTCCCTTTTCAGGATAATGATGTCTCACTTAAGAAGTGGTACTTCCCTGTCTGCAGCTCATAGTCCCCCGTGTCCTGAGCAGCCTTATTAAAATACTGATATTCCCTAGGAGGGGTTGTGGGAGCAAATTACTCGGTTTTATTTTACTTTCCTCCTCTTCAGGGTAGCAGATTTCCCTGGTGCAATAATTCCTTTAAAACCCAAAGGGGAAGAGCACTGGGCTTTCCCTCCCCATCACAGGGCTGGCCGGTCCCAAACCTCCCCCCTGCAGCCACACTCCACTCCTTTTGCCGTGCCTCAGTTTCCCTGGCCAGCCCTCCCCTCCCTACCTCGAAGGGGTGTTGGGAATTACCGTTTCTGAAGCACTTTGAAGCCCACTGGGGGAAGGCACTGGAGACATGCGTGTGCTGGTTGGAGCCCGGGGGATTTGTCCTTCCCAAAACCCCGGTGGTGTCTCCACCACGGCCGCAATGCAGGACTCGTGCCCATCACCTGGGAAACTTTTTGCTCTTCCTTCCTCGACAGTATAGCAACCCTCAAACTGAAATGTATATTTTTGCTAGATCTACAAACCTCCAAGTGTTTTTAATAATATAAATAGTGTCCACAAACTGACTTGACTTTAAATAAATCTGAACTAAATATTTAAGAACCTTTTAGCGTCCAGCCTGACTTTGTGGGATTTCTCTCAGCACCTGGCAGAGGGCTGTCTGCGGGAGGATTTCTAGCAGAGACAATGTGATTTCCAGGGATTTACCATGATTCCTGGGGCTCTAATTCCCAGATCTCATACCTGCTGTGGTTTTCTTGCCTGCAAACCTATAGCAGCAGAAGGAACCAGTCCTGAGCAGGATCACAGCCTCAGAGGTGGATGCTTCCTGCCCCAAATGCTGCGGGTGGAGCTGGAAATGAGCTGAAAACACCCCAGAAGGGGAACAATGAACTCCAGGCCTGCCATGTGCTGCCCTTGGCCGTGGTGAAACACCTGAGAATTTGCAAGGAGGAGTTGGAGATGCCCCAGGCTCCCCTGTGCCCGGCTTAAGTGCACTGATGGAAGCTGTTCCACGGCTCCCTGCCTCTCCTATGCAGCTGGGGGCACATGGAGCCGTGGTGATGCTGGGCAGGGGACCTGGCGATGTGAAAAATCATCTGGCCGTTCACTCCCTCCCTTCCCAGCGTGGTGGGGGAGCGAACTGAGAAAGCAGTGAAATCCACAGGCTGAGTTAAAGACATTTTAATAGGACTGAAAAAGAAGGGGAAATAGCATTGATAAAAGAATTAGAATATACAGAATGGAGTGATGCACGCTGGAGTGATGCTCCCGTCCAGGCTCCTCACTGCAGGAGCAGTGGGAGCTGCAGAGTCCTTGACTCAATGTAAACAGTGCTCAGCCGGGTGCTTATCAGCTAGCCTGGGCTTGTCCTCCGCCCAAAACACGTGTCCCCGGCTACTAGGGCCGGATCTGAGACTCAATGAGGCTATAAATTGCCCTGGGAGGTAGCCCAGACCTCTTTGCCGCTGGGGAAGAGATAGAAGCAGGCTCGCTGATGGCATCTGGGCCGTCAGGAACCGAGGCAGGCTGTCTGAGACCCGTGTGCAGGTAAAGGCTTAAGGATGGGGTGGCTGGGAGCAGCTTTTGGGGGGTAAAGGCTGGAGATGGGGCACCTCGCTATGGGGGTAGGGAGTGGATTGGGATGGCCGTGATCCACCCTCCCCAGTTCCCCATCCTCCCTCCGGAGATGGGGGTCGGCAGCAGTACGCCAGCCAGGCTCCCCTTCCTGCCAGCCCCAGCCAAGGGCTCCTGCCCTTCTCCCTGCCCCAGCCCTCAGTACCCCTGTCCCCCCAATCCCCAAGAGAGCCCCCGGCCCTGTCTTGGGCTTCTTTTGCTTTGTAATTATCCAGGAGATAAGGCTGGATGGGGCTGGGAGGACACTGGATTCCCCTGCTCTGCCCTTGGCAAGGGCTTCTGATCCCGGACGGGGGGCTTCCAAAATATGTCCCGACACAAACAAAGCTGGAACTTGGGGGGAATGCCAGGGCAGGGCTGGAGCAGTGTTTGACCCCAGCCACGTGGCTCCTCTGGCTAACAGGAATTTTGCCCGTGGATCCTGTCGGTGGGGCCACAGCTGCCACTTCTCACATGACAGAAAATCAGCCCAGGTCTGCAGGTACTTCCAGAGTGGGTTTTGCCGTTATGGAGAGCAGTGCAGGTAAGGAAGGGCTGTGATGCCATGAGGATGGGCTGGGAGCCAAGAGGAGTCACGCTGGACTGATGGAACTCTCTGTCTCTGTCCCTGGGCCCGTCCAGCTACCAGCACATCCAGGAAGAGCCAGCAGCAGTAGGGACCCAATATGGTGTGATGCCCCGCTGCCCCTGCAGCCAGGAGCCTGCTGCTGAGCCCACAGCCATGGACTGGGACCAGGGGGGAGCCCATTGCACCTCGGTCCACCCTGCCCACAGCATGACGTGTGTGGCCTTCAAGTTCCCCAAAGTGAAGGTAGAAGTGGAAGAGAAAGACAAGAAGAACATCCCAGCACTTGGTAACGTCCACTGTGGGGCTGTCAGTGGAGAATTTGTCCCCACAAAAGCTCGAGGTGCCTCAGGTAGGTGCTAGGCTGCCCAGGGGACCACTGGGGTGGTTATAGTGAAGTAGCCTGTGCATGTTTCTGCCTATGACCCAAGTCTGAGTCAAGCTGGGGCTGTGGAGAGCTCTCTCTCCAGTGTGGGGACTGTCACTGCTGAAGCTGCATGCTCTGAGCCCACTAAGCTCTCTGAGCTTTTCCCCTCTAAGAACTCTCTTCCTGCAGACTTCCAACCACAAGGGCCAGCACTGGATGCAGACTCCTCTCACCCCAGAGAGGCAGTTTTGGAGACAGCAACATGGACTGACCCTTCTAAGGTGGGTTTGGGTTCTCCTGTGGCCGGTCATTCCATCACCATGTGGTGTTCCCCTAGGGCAGTGACAGAGCCAGGGGGTTGCCATGGCATGCTGCTCTGCTTGCAGGTCCCTGCAGAGCGAGGTGCTGTGGCAGCCCTGGTCACCACTGCAGCACTAAGAGCCCAGAGTGAGGCCATAGTGTGTGGCATCTGCATGGACAGGGTGTACGAGAAGCCCCTGCCAGAGGAGCGGCTCTTCGGGATCCTCCCAAACTGCAGCCACGCGTACTGTGTTGGGTGCATCCGCAAGTGGCGGCGCAGCCGGGACTTCCAGAGCACTGTCATAAAGTGAGTGGGGATGGGGATGCTGCAGGGTGGTCACTGTTCCCTCTTGCCTGCCCTGAAATTATTCCTTGGGTCTGGTGATGTGGCTTTGGGATTGGTGTGATTTGTCTTTGGGAACAGGTGCTTCAGAGTGGTGGTGGGTGTGGGGGTGCTGGATGAGGCTAGGGCAGCAGAACCAGCCAGTGTGGGTGCTGAGCCCATGCTCCCTGCTCCCTTTTTGGGACACCCAACTGCACCCCTCACCCTCATCCAGGGCCTGCCCAGAGTGCCGGATCACCTCCAGTTACTACATCCCCCACAAATACTGGATCTCAGATGTGGGGGAGAAGGAGAAGCTCATCAGAACCTTCAAGGCACGGACAGGGTGAGTGCGTGGCACTGCTGCAGGTGGTGGGGCTGTGCTGTTCTCAGAGCTACACTCACAACAATGCTTGGAATCCCACAGGAAAATCAGGTGCAAATTCTTCATCCGTGGCCACTGCCCTTTCAGATCAGAGTGCATCTACCTGCATGAGCTGCCTGCCCGCCGGCTGTGGCGGCACAGACGGCAGCAGCTGAGAATGCCCGTGGTAAGTGGGGTGGCACATCCCAGAGCTGGCATGGGCAAAGGGAGGCTGTGGCTCATCCTCCCTCCTCTGCTGCAGGTGTTCATCCCTTCTTCCTCGGAGAGCTCTGACGAGGAGGATGAGGAATTCTGCACGCTCGAGTGGGCTCTTACCCTGGCCATGCTGGAGACAGAATTTCCCTACTTAAGTTATGGCCACGAGATGTTTCTCACTGACTTCAGCGATTCCGACTGAGCCGCGGGGGCCACGCTGGGCCTGTGTGCTGCTGGTGGCCAGGACACATCTCCGGGAGGCAGAAGCGCGTCTGCTTTTGCCTCCTGCCATTTTTTTGGGATGGCTCCGGCCGTGGGATGAAGGAAACAGTCTGGCTGGCATTCATGGGTGCACCGAGCGAGACTTCAGGGCACAGCCCCCCTGCTCTTGCCGCGGTGCCCACTCTGTGCCCGTGGGAGACCCACGGGTGGGGTGGGATGGATGCCGGGAGGAAGCGGGGGGGCTCTGACATCCACGGGCCGGGCGGCGGGGCGCGCAGCAGGGATGACGCGCTGTTTTAAACTTTTTTTTTAGCCAAATCTGGGAATAGCGAAATAAAACGGGTTGTGTAACGCCACGCTTCCGGGAGCCTATGACCTGTGGGCTGGGGGATCCACCCTCGGGTGGAGACAAGGCGGTGTTTGGGTGGGAATTTAAGGGATATTTGTATTACGAGCTCGTTTGCGCGCGGTCGATTTGCGTTTCCTGCGGGCGGGGCCGGAAGCGGCGCCTTGGGGGCAGCGGGAGGAGCCCGGTGGGGACACGGTGAGAGCCGGGGGGGGGAGCGGGCGGTGACACCGGGGACGGCCCGGAGAGAGCGGGCGGTGGTTACCGGGCACGGCAGTGACCGGGGCAGTGCTTGGAGCCGGGGGAGCCCCACCAGCAGCGCCCCCCGGGAGGGAAGAGAGTTGAGCTGGGGCTGCCAGAGAAGGGGTGTTGGAGGGCACGGAGGGACTCCCGGTGCTCCCGCATCCTCCGCTAGGGAGGGCGGGTAAAGGCAGCCCACATAGTTGATGCCGGGGTCGGCACCGAGCACGGCCAGGCAGGTCGTGATCGTCCGGTGCCTCCCGAGTGTGACCCGTGTCCGGTTCTCGCCGGTGTGACCGCGTCCGGCTGTCCCGAGTGTGCCCCGTGTCCGGCTGTCCCCCGTGTGTGCGTGACCGGGTCTGGTGTCCCCGTGTCTCGCAGGTGGCTGTGCAGCCCCCACCGCAGCGATGCAGCCCCAGTGCCCGCCCTGGCTGCAGGTCTGCCCCCGGCCGTGCCGTCTCCTGCTCCACGCTCTGTCCTCCGGCCCCGCCGGGGCGATGGCAGCGCTGCGGGTGCTGCAGCGGGGGCAGCCCCGCGAGGGACCGGGGCAGGCGTTCCCCTGGCAGGCTCTGATCGAAGCGGTGTGCGCCGAGGAGCCCTCACTGGAGGAGCCAAAGGACACCCTGGCTGTGTGAGTTGGATGCGTTTCTAAAACTTGGTGTTTTGCAGGAGTTTTGAGTATCAGGTGCACCGTTTGGGAGAGCACATCTGGTACGGTGGTCCATATGTGAAGTTGGGATCATAGCAGCAACCCACTGGTGTCCCAGCTTGTGTCTGCAAGGGCTGGTGAATGCACTAGGTGCCTCTTGCTTGCTAGTGCTGTGGGACTTTGCTGCACAGGGCAGGTTGGAGTCAGGGTAGGGGGATTTGCTCTGACCAGTCACCTCTTTTCCAGCAAACCACGGCTGCTGCTGCTGCCTGTTTTGTGCCAGAGAAACCTCTTCTCCCTGCTGCTCGTGGTGCAGGATGCAGTGCCAGGGCAATGCCTTTACCGGCTGCTCCAGGCCTTGGAGCAAGATTCCCATGTGGATCCCTGGGTGCAGACACTGGGGGATCTGCTGCGGCAGAGACCCAGAGCAGAGGAGGGTTCCCCACTTCCCACTGTCCTGTCTTCCACATGTCAACAGCAGCTTAGGGGCCTGTGCCAGAAAATTGCCCAGAAGAAACCAGAGGGGCAAAGAAAATGGAACTGGTGCTTCAGCAAGCAGCCTGGTGCCCCTGACTCTGTGCCTCAAGGTGGGAAACACAATAAAGTGCTGGAGGAGAGCCTGGAGTTGGACAGTGAGAGAGAAGAGAAGGGGTTGTTGCTGGAGGAGGAGGTATTTGAGCCCCTGGGCCCCCAGGATTGTGGACATGTGGCAGGGATGGAAGAGGAGGTGCCCAAGGAACCTTCAGGGGACATACCTGCTCAGAGCACAGACAAGGCTGCTCCTGACAGCTCCCAGCAGGAGGCAGCTGGGGAGCTCAGGAAGATTTCTCAGACAGAACTGGCAGCAGAGGTGCAGACCTTTGTCCAGGTACTGTGTAGGGTTTGCTGTCTCCTTCCAGCCAGTGAGCCTTTACAGCCTGATTCCCATTCCTTCATTTATCTCATTTCCCTCAGATGTATGGACAGGGGCTGAAAATGCTGCTGCTGCAGGAGTCCAGTGTAAGTGGTTGATTCTCTCTGTCCTGGAGCTGACGCTCTAAACGGGGTCATGCCAGGGCCTCAGAAGGGGTGGAAAAGGAGGTGGATTTCACAGAGCCAATTGGATGGGGATGAAAAGCCCTGTTGGCACTTCCGCTGGGCTTGGGACACAGACACCTGCCTGCACCTTGCAGGTGCGAGGGGCTGCCTGTGGACTCAACACTGACAGACATGGGGGAAAGGGAGAAGCCCTGGAGCTGTATTTTGTGGGTTGTTTTATTTGGTGCATTAATCAGGACAGTGTTTCCCTCCAGCACTCTGAGCTGCGTATCCCACCCGATCTGAGCATCCTGAACAACTGCTCCCCCAGCCAGGTGAGCCCCAGCATCCCTGCTGCAGCTGCTGCAGGGGCCCTGCTGCTGTCCCTAATGTCCCATCCCCTCTGCCATCCCCAGCTCGAGGGGCTGTGCTCTTTCCTCCAGCTCTCCACATGCCTGGAGCCCTTCCTGGTGCGTTTCTGCAGCTGGCTGCTGGCTCTGACCCCTGACCTCAGCTACACCAGCGCAGCCATCCTGGCAGAGCAGCTCTTCCTCAGGCGAGTACGTGCCAGGACAGAGGAGGGTTCCTGCTCCCTGTTTCCCTCTCCACTGTCCCCACCTCCTGCTTTTTCTGTCCCTAGGTCCTGTCCCTCACCCAGCCACCTTCCCGACACCTCATGGCTGCCCTCACTTCGTTTTGCTCCAAGTATTCCTATCCCTTCTTCCGTGTGCTGGTGGCTGCAGTGCTGCAGGAGCCAGGGGAAGGTGTGGTGGGCTGGTGGGAGGTGTGGCTGCTTTTGGGGGCTGGAGAGGGGCCCCAGCTGCAGAGTGCTGTCTCCTGGGATATATTTGTCAGGTGGAACAGGTATTAGGAACCATGGAGGTGTGGGGCTGTTTTTTTTTCTGGGCAGGTAAACACTTGGGGTTGGGATGGGAGATGGGTTTACAGGTACCTGAGATGGAGTGGAAGGGTTGGCTAGGCTGGCTTATGGCTTTTTTCCTAAAGTACAGTTCCCATACCTCCATGACTGGAGGGCTCCTGGCAGCTCCTGATTCTCAGGCCAAAGCTCCCCCAGGGTGCTGTGCTGGCATGAGGAGAGAGTGAACCCCTGCCACAGTAGCATCCCCTTTTCCCAGAGACTGGTGCTGTTTAAACCCTTGCTGCAGCTGGGCGGAGGAAGCAGGATCATCCTGAGTAGCAGAAGGGGGCACTGCATGGTTTCTACCTGTCCTGTCTGGGACATACCCCTGTGAAGGGGTGCCAGGAAGGGCCGGGCACAACCCCATGGATTTGGCAGCCTCTGGAGGCTCTCCCCTGCTGCTTTGCCCTTGCAGGGGCTGAGCAGACCAAGCTGATGTGCGAGCTCGTGGAGGAGTGCCTGGAGCCACACTCTGTGCAGCTGGTGCTAAGGTGAGGGGTTACAGGGTGAACAGCTCTGCTTTGGCCTCACGCCTACCTGGGTGGGTCCAGCTGGCTCCAGCCATTTGGGAACACCAGCAAGGCTGTGCAGCACCTTTCCTCTTCACTGTCCTTCCAGCCAAATCCTGGAGGTGCCTTTGTCAGAGAAGCTCCTGCCAGTGCTGCAGGCTGTGCTGGGGCGGCAGGTGAGGGACCCACCATTTCCCATGGGTTTCCTTGATGTCTCCAGCAGCGCTGGAGCAAGGACCCACTCTCCTACCTGCTTCTGGGTCTCTTCCAGGAGGTGCTGCCCCCTGAGCTCTTGGATTTCCTGGTCCTGACTCTGTGCCAGCAGGCCCCAGCCTTCGTCACGTCCCTGAGCTTCGCCAAGCTGGTGACAGCTGTGCTCACAGTGTACCACAACCAGGTAAGCGAGGCCAGGCTCAGCTCCTGCAGCTCCTGGGACCTGGCCCAGAGGTCTCAGGTGGGCTCCTGGCAGGGCTGTGCCCTGAGCTCCTGCTGCCTCCATCCCAGGTCAGCCCAGCTCAGCGGAGCAGTCTCGCTGCTGCCCTGGATCAGAGCAATGCAGCACTGAAGAAATCACTGCAGGCTGTGCTGGAAGGGGCCAGGTGAGATGGGTGCAGGGGTCCCTGTTGTAAGGAAAACTAATCCACAAACACCAGAGGTTTATGTCCAACAAGGAGACAGAGGAGTCATTTTGCTTTATTCAAATAAATGGAGAGGCCATGGGGCATTCCCCTGGGGTCTCTCAAATTTTTGGACGATGCAGCCTCCCTTTTATCCTAATTTCCCAGCTGCATTTCGGTCTCTCTTTCCCCATTGGCTGAGACACTTGAGAGGTACAGACTTCCCAGAACACATGATACTTAAGATTCCCCTCTAATGTATAACCCTCCCTTTTAATATTTATTTCTTACAGAATTAATGGTTTTCCCCCATTGTTTCTTTCATTTTTCAAAATCCAGTTTCGTTTATCAGTAAACCTACAGTTTGTTTGTAAAGGCAAATATCTTTTTTTTTTTTTTCCATTCTTCTATCACTGGAATCCTTCCCATTGTTTTTTTTTTTTTTATCTCTCAGTGCTGGTCTTATCTACCAGCAGATTCACAGCTCGTTTGTAAAGACAAATCCCTCATTCCTCTCACTGTCACAGGGGATGGCAAGCTCTGCACCCTGGGCCACCCCAGGGCTGGGGAACCATGCCAGGCCTGCCGTGCCAGAGGTGTGTAGTGGTGTGGCAGTCTTTTTCCTTTTCTTGATTATTGTCTTTTTTCAGGTGACCACCAAAAGGAATGGTGAGGTGACAGCTTCCTTGCGTGGAGGACACTCATTGCACAGCCACCCCTCGCTGGGTTCCCCAGTGAAGTGGGACCCTGCTGGGGGGGTCTGCTCCACACAGTGTGTCCAGGGCCTCCCAGCAGCACCTGGTGTGAGGGGGCTCTTGCTGGGCAGTGCCATCCCAGCCCCCCACACTCCCTGGGGCTCAGAGGGGTCTTGGTTGAACAATTAATGTGTTTCCAGATGTTTTTGTATCTGTACTCCAATAAGGTGACCTGGCAGGGCTGTGGAAGACTTCCAGGTGCTGAGTTTTTACTGCCCAAAACACATCACTGAACCAGGACAGACACTGATTTGAGGCAGCATAAAGTTGATCGTTCTGGACTTAGTTCACTTTCTTGGTTTTACCTCACTCATTCCAAGGCATAAACTCCATACACATCCACATTCCTCCCCAACAGCCAAGCTGCTTTTGGAGTGGTGCAGGCTGGGCTGCTGCTTTGTGTATCTGATCTGCTGGGATTTTCAGATCTCCGGGTGCAGGAGAGTGGGATTTAACTGAATTCCAGCTGAATTTAGCTGGAAAATGTGTGCGTTCTGCTTCAAATCAACCTTTCTTTCCTGTTTGCCTGGCCTGTGAGGGGCCCTGCTGTGAGAGACACATTTCTGGTGATGGTGACACTACTCACTGCCCTTAGAGAAAGTGCTTGTATGGCGTGACTCTGCTCAAAGTTCTATCCTGTTGAAAGTACCCACTGGAAACTTCATCTAGGCACCTCCTAGTCTGAGAGCTGAGAAGAAAAGGTTGGGAGAGAGTGGAAACTCAAGACAGGTAGAGCTAGGGTTTCAATGGAGCTGTTGAAGCATTGCAGACTTCAGGAGCTATTTAAAAATCCATAAACATCTACAAAAGGAGGAGGAGAATTATAACATGCAGGTGTGATGTGTGGCTGCTTCAGGTTTGCTCAATAATGTTTCGATACCAGCCAGAGGAAGGAAACTGTGAAGCATTAGGTGACACTCTTAAGGCTGAGGGCACAGATTTCTTTATATAAGAATCTCCTGAGCTATTTTAGGTGACAGTGGACTGATGAGGCTTCAAAGTCCGCATTAGCTGGAGGATAGAAACCTCCAGGGAGCCAGATTGTTGATGTGTTTGCATTCCAGTGAGTTAGTGGCTGAGTATAGTGAAGCTATTGTAGGGCTGCCCAAAATACGACATAAATAGAAATTGTGCCATGATCATCAAGGTCTAAGCCTGCTCTTCTGGCTTTATTAGGTAGCAGGCTCTGATCTTTGCCGTTTCCCTGCAGAGCTTCTACCAAGTGACCTTGGTGTCATTGTCCCCAGTGCTCTGTCTGGCTGTGGCTGTTGGTCACATGGAGATGACCACTGGCTTGTGGCAAGAACCTTCTTAGCCCTGGTTTTGCTCTTGGCTGCAGCTTATCATGTTCTGTGGGTTCCTCTGAGGTGTTCATGCAGATAGCAATGATGTAAGGAGAACTGGAAGCAAACCCTGGGGACACGGCACATGCCTCTTTATACAGAGGTTGGCAGCACCTGCGCAGAAAACTTGACTTTTGAATCCTCTTGATCCTTTCAAGAACTTTAAAATCCATCCTGAACAGCGCAGAGAGGTGGATGCAGCATAAAACATCAGTCAGATTTTATAGTTCAGCAGAACCTTGACCAAGGGTGGTGGGAGTGCCAGGATTGGCTCTGTCCTTGCCCTGATTTAAGAGTGGTGATGGTGAAGGGAATGGTTTGAAGCTTTGTCTGAGACCTCTCCTAGGCTAGGTAGAAGGCAGCATGTGATTTTCAGCCAGTTTGATATTTGGCAGTGGTTCCTTACCTGCTTCCTCTTCTGTTTGTAACGTGAAGTAAAACTCTACAGAGGGAATTCCCTTTTTGGCCTAGTAGTTCTTGGGGGTTTTTTTTTGAAGGAGATTCATCATATGCAATTGCATGGGTTATCTGTCCACTCTGCTGCTTCCACACCCTCCACAGGGATTTTTGAGCCAGTTTCATGACAAGATGATTCCTCCACTCCCCAGGTGCCTTTGTGGGGCTGTGGTCAGACAGCAGAGAACCTCTTTGGGGTGAGCAGGGGTGTGGGGTCCATGGATGTGAAACACCAGACATCAAAACCATGTAGGAGCCTTGGGCCATGCAGCACCTTGCTGGAAAAGGCTGAAACTCAGTGGCTTTCCTGAAAATGGCCTGTATCCATCCCCGAAGGGGCTGCCCCCTCCAAACACGACCTCCAGGTTGTTGCTGTGTCCACACTTGCAGCAGTGCCGGGGTCACCCCACATCTCCCTGGAGGTAACTCTGTGTCCAGTGCCAGCCTGCTAATCTCGTGTAATTCCCAACGTGCTGATGCAGTTCTGCCTGGAAAGCTGGGGGCTGTGACACCCAAGTGTGAGGCTGAACTGCTCTGTGGGAAGCTTAGCAATATTTATTTTTTTCACTTGGGATTTAAAACTGAATAAAACGAAAGAGCAATTTTCCTTCTTCTTTGTTGTTTTTAGTTGTTTTTGTGGGGGGGGGGGGTTTGTTTGTTTGGTTGGTTTTTTTTTTTTTGCCAACAACCTTTTGATTATAAGACAATGATCATGTTCTCTCTTGGGTCACCTGGTGGCTGCCAGTTCCCTGTCAGCTAGGGAAGCCAGGGCCACAGAAAGGTGAATTTGAGGGAGGGCTGGGGTTCTGTTTTGTGGTTGGGCCCCTGCACAGACCTGTGAATTCCTGCCACATCAGTGGCAGCAGTCAGTGTCAGTCTGAGCAGCTTTCTTCCAAGAAGTCAATAATCCAGATGACTACACTCGCTCTGATCTGAGTTTAGCTCAGCTTCAGGTGCCCTGGAAGATGTTACTCTAGCTGCTGTGAGGGACCTCGCTGGAAGGACAGGGGACAAAGGCAGAGCCCGCAGCCACATGCTGCCACCCACTTCCCTGGGCTGGAAATCTCCCAGCAGGGTCTCATTCCTCCCTGCTGAACAGGTCTGTGTGAGGGGAACTGGGCTGCTTTTCCTTGCTTGAGGCTCTGTGATACCTAGACTGCAGTCACGATTTGGCTTAAAAATAAGAATGCTTAAAAATCCCTGCATTCTTTTGGTAAATGCTTTTAGAGGCTCTTTGAACGGGGTGGGTTGTGAGCAGGGGCATTGCCTCTTGGGAGCCCTCCCCCGAGTGTGGGAAGGAACAGAGGCCCCGGTGCAATGGTGTCCTTGGGTCTGTGTCCCCCACGCTGGTGGGGGGACGCCTGGTCTGCCAGGACACCAGAGCAGAGGCCACAGAGCCTCATGTGCTGCCTGGTGCCAGCTGCTGCTCCTGGAGAGGAAGCTGGGGCTCTCTGCAAGGGTGTCCATCCTTCACTCCCCCCGTTTTGTAACCCCTGGCACTGGAGCTGCCTTCTGGGCTCCTGCTCTGGGAGGTTGCTCAGAGCCAGGGTCAAGCCCGCTCTGGCACTGGGAGGTGCTGTTTGCCCTCTCAGGGCTGAAGAGGTCTGCAGACCCCCAGGTATCCCCCTGGGCATGGGGGGGGGGGGGGGCTACAGCAGCTGCCTGCTGGTAGGGCTGAACATAGAGCCCGACTGCTGTAAGCTCATTAGGGGAAAAAAGCGGCTTTAGAGGATGTGAGGGATTTGAGCAAAGGGGCTGGGCTGGGGATGGGGCAGTGGGGGATGGCCAGTGGGAAAGTGGGGCTCCTGGGCAGAGTGGCTTCCCTGCATCACCGAGTAAGATGCTACAGCGGCTCCTCATCAGCCATTTCGGTTTGGCCTGGTGCTGAGCCCCCCATGAAAGTACGGGGGGATCCCCCATCTCTCCTGACGCCCCCATCCTGCCCGGAGCCTCCTGCCAGGGAGATGCCGAGGCTCAGCTCCGCTCTGCTCCGCAGACAGCGGGCACGGAGGAGCAGTCCTGGTCTTTGCCCAGCTCCGTCGCCTCCTCAGAGCGGGTGCAGGATCTGGCCCCGCACCAAAAGCAGAGGTTTCCTGGCCACCTGCAGACCACTCTGCCCGCCCTGGCCGGCGCGGGGAGCTCCCAGCAGCTCTCATGCATCTCCTTTAAAGGCCTTCTCTCATCGGGCTCGTCGCCGGCAGCTCCGGCTGCCGCAGATGCGGTTGCTCTGCCCTGCGGGGAGGCTCTGCCGCCGGCAGCAGCCCCGACCCCAGGACTGCCGGCCACGCAGTGCCCCTGGCCCCCCTCCCGGGGCTGATGGGGACCCCACGGAGCTGAGTGCCGGGTCCGAGCTGGGTGGCCCCAGCATCTCCCTTCGGCTGCTTGAGAGGAGTTCAGGAAGGTAACGATGTCCTGGGGAGCGTTTGGTCGTCGCCGAGTTGAGGGAAAGAGCCCAGTCTGGCATCTCAGGGATTTCCTTACGCTAAACCAGCTGCGGATCTCGTATCTTTTCCATCCGTAACACAAAGATAGGGAGCGAGTGTCTGTGAGGCTGTCAGAACTGGGGGAAAGCAGCAGCCTGCAGGCTCTGCCGCGGCTGTGATGGATTGAGCACTTTGCACCAGGGACGAGCCCTCCAGAGCACTCTGATGCTCGCTGCTGTGGTGAATTTGCCTGATCCCTGCTGGCTGGAAGCCTGAGCCCCCGGGTGGAGGTGTTAGCGACAATTCCCACTGTATAGGTGTGAAATGGGCTGGCTTTGACAGGTGCCAAGTGCTGCTTTTTGCACCTTCATCAGAGCTGAGCGGGCACTGGGAGCTGGGGGATGGCCCTGCTTGGTGCTGGGGTGACCTGCACTGAGCTTGGCCAAGGCTTTGCACAGGCACGTGGGGCTTCCAGGAGTCCCTGCTCTCTGTCCCCCTAGATCTCTCCTGCATTTCCTGTTCTGGACAAAAAAAATTCTCATTCTCTCCTATATCAGCATGTCCATGGGCACAGCCTGTGAGGGACAGCCCCTTGTGCACAACGACTTCACCCTGGGCTGGGAGAGGGACTTTGTGGACTTCCTGCATCCTCCTCTGATTCCTTAAACATTGTGAAACAGCTTAAATGAGTTGTCCAAGCTCCCTCATATTTGGAAATTTTTATATTTGTCTCTCTGGGTGCTTGGGAATTGTCCTGTCTGCAGCCTGGAGAGCAGGGTATTGCTCCCACTCTACACTGGCTGCTCACAGTGGTTGGTGGCTGCAAATTTACCTCCCCCCATGAAGCTGACCCACATCACAAGCCCAAAATGAGGATTGCCCCGGGGGAAGGAAATGGGGATGGCAAGCGGGAAAGTCCACCCTCAGCACTGCCCAGAAATGAGGCTTGTACTGAATTTCTCATTTGCTTTGCTCCATGCCCGCCCAAATCCCACCAGCCTCCTCCTGAATCACAGCGGGCTCCCCACCTCTTTTCCCACAGATGCCTCCACACTAAGCAGAGGAGCTCGAAGCTCCTGCTGGGTGAGAAAACGCTTTAAAAATATAACATTTAGAGGCGTTCTCCATCTGCGCGCAGCTAATGTGGGTCTCTCACGATAGGTGTGCTGGTCCTGGAGCCTCTGCACTTCACAAATGAAGCCACTGGAAGGGACTTCGCTGGGACAGGGGGAGGAGGAGGCGCAGGGACCGGCCCAGGGGCGCCGGCGGCGGCAGCGGCAGAGGACGAGCTGCCGACCCAGCCCCTCACCTCGGAGGTATGTGCACAAAAAGCTCACCCAGCACCTCTCGGGGTGCTAGCAAGGATGGGACGGTGATGGCAGTGCCAGGCAAGGGACACTGAGCATCGTTTTGGCATGGTGGCCCCTACTCCAGCAGCCACTGCTCTCAGGCTCACCAGGAGGTGAGGGAAAAGCCCTGCTGCAGCCCTTTCCAGAGCCAGGGGTAAAAGTCTGGGGGTTCAAACCCTCTCCTAGTTGGGTGCTGGGCTCCAGCGTGGGGCTGCAGAGGGCTCTTTGCACAGCAGCCCCTGTGTCCCCCTGCAGCGGTGACCTGCCATCCCTGGTGGCCTCCAGCATCAGTGAGCAGGGATGCTACAGAGCTGCCAGACCTTCTGGCACCCAGGACAGGATTTTGGGGTGATAAACCTGTCCTAATGCACTTTTAGGGGGGGCTGCCATCCCCATGGGGGTGCTATGAGATGGTTCCTGGGCTCTGGTTTTGTTGTGGTGCTGGAAGAGGCCGGCTTGCAGCGAGGTCCACTTGGCATCCAGAACAGGATTAAAAAAAAAAAAAAAAAAAAAAGACAGTGCTGAGGCAAAGTACGGCAGTGGCTGGTTGGTGACTCATTGCTGGCTGGAAACCACTTCGGCGGGTCCTCCGTGGGGCTCTGCGGCGGCGGCAGGAGAGGAGGGGGCGGCTCGCCCGAGGCAGGCAGAGCGGGACAGGGACGGAGCAGGCTGTGGAGGATGCTCGGGAAGGACCCAGGTCCTGAGCAGTTCCATCGAGAGAGCTGGGGGAGCTTGGGGGGTGGAATGCTGCCGATGCTTCCGGAGTTTCTTTATTTCTTAACCGGGATTCCCTCCGCAGGGAGCAGCAGGCAGAGCTGTCCGGGCTCTCCACATCTCCGGATGAAGGTAAGGGCAGCCCAGGTGGAGATGGGGTCAGAAGGGTGGGTCTTCCACCCTCCCTCCCTGAGGGTGTTCCCTGGCCTGGCAGCACCTGCCTGTAAGCCCTTCCAGCCCTGGGACCCCAACTCCATCCCCTGGGTTTGCCTCACCAGCTGTAACCCATCCTCTGCACTGGATCCCTGTCCTTCCTCCCCCTGTCCTGGCCCAGTTTAGCTCCAGCTCCCTTAATCCCACAGGGATATTTTGGGATGTACCTGCCAGCTCACATCCCTTGGGTGCTTGCAGGCTGCAAGCCGTGCCAGTGGCAGTTTTGGGGGTCTCCCCTGAAATGGTGTCAGGCTGGGGAGGGGACCCAGCTCCCAACACCCTTTCTGTCCCCAGGCAGGATGAGCAGTCCCCAGAGACACCCAGGTGGAGTTTTGGCCAGGAGCGAGCAGAACATGGAGCAAGTCAGTGAGGTGAGAGGGAGAGAAACAGGTAGGGGACCTTCCCTGCCTGGTTCCTTGGGCTCAGCCAGGCCCCCCCAGCCCCTCTGTGCTGGTCTTCTTGGGATGCTGTGCCAGCACCAGGGAGAAGTTTGCTCCAACAGCACCTTTGTGCCTCCCAGGAGCCAGGCAGGGCCATGCAGGAGTGGGCTGTGGACAGTGACAGGACTAAAGAAGGTGGGTGAGTCCCCATCCCACATCCCAGCTAGGTCCCCTTAGGGGAAGGTTTGAAGTAGCTGGGGACAAGCATGGGAACATACTCTGATGAGGGTCACCTGCCTTGGTGGGGACATGGGGAAGGGGAGATTGGCCTGAGAGAACCTAAAGCCCCCCTGATGCTGGGGGAAGGATTGGGATGGTTCCAAAACATGGGCACCTACCCCCTGCTAAGACAGGAGGGCAGAGGGAGGAGGGAACACCAAGGGAAAGCCCTCACCTGTGATCTCTTGTGGCCCACTGCCTTCCTGCAGATGTAGAAACCCTGGAGGAGTCGCTGCTGAGTCTCCCCAGTGAGCTCTCAGTGCTGGACAGACTTGGCTTGCACAGGTAAGACCAGTGAGCACCTGCATCCCTCCGGGGGCTACAGGACAGGGGGGACCCAGAGCACAGCACAGCTCAGAAGATTGGACTTTCCTCCTTTTCCATTGCACAAGAGTTTCTGTCCACACAATGGGCACTTGGCTTCCCACTTCTTGTGGTGGCTGGCACCCCTGGGAGCAGAACAAGGGCATTTTCAGCATGCAACCCTCATGATTCCTCCATCCCTGACAGCGCTTCTCTTTCTGCAGGGTGGCTTTGACAGAGCAGGACCTTGAGGTGAGGGCTGCTGGGGGCCGTGGGTGGGCTGGGGAAGGGGGACAGAGGACAGACACCTTGCTGGCTCACAGTCCCGTGGCTGTGCCCTGGCTCCTTCAAGCACCGCAGTCCTCTGGCAGCCACCTTATAAACCCGTTCCCAGAGATGCTTTTGGCATTTGGAGGCAGCTGCATTTCCTTGAGTCTGTCCTCTGTGTGCCCAACAATCCTACAAAGTGCTCTGCAGCTGCTGAAGAGCGCCCTTAGCCGGGGAGGCGGCAGGAGCCTCTCTAATAAAAATAATTTCCCTGTGAGTGCCAGGGCTGAGTCAGGCTCAGCTGTCAGCCGGGACCCGCAGCGAGGGCTGGCGTCTGCCCGGCGTGTGCTCTTGCCAGGAGGGCTCAAGATTTCCATGCGTTATCGGCTGCCTGGGGAACGTGTCTCCCCGAGCTGGCATCTCAAGGGACTGTCCCCAGCCTGCAGCAGCCTAATGGGTGCTGGGGCAAGGCAAGTGCTAATTATCTTTAGCACTGCCCCATTTGGTGGCACGCTGGGAGGTCTGTCTGTGCCCTGGGGACAGCACATGGCTCTGGTGGCTTCCTTTCTGCCCCCGTGTCCCACCTCTCACCTCCCCACCCCACAGGCAGCCTTTGCCCACCTCGCCCTGGCTTTTCGCTGCGATGTGTTCACCCTGCAGCAACGGGTGCTGGTGGAGAAACGGGCACGGGATGCAGCAGAAGAAAACATCCAGGAGGAGTTGGGGCAGTGTCGAGCTGCCCTGGAGGTAGGTGGGCACCAGAGCGGGGGGGTTGGCATGTGCTGGGATCATCCAGCCCCAGAGGGGCTTGGACAACTCAAAGTGCCAGCTCCAGCAGCTCCATCCTTTCCCCTCACAGAGGCTGGGCCGATCCTGTGCCAGTGCAGGCTGCAAGGAGATGCTGGAGCAGCTGCAGCACAACCTGGCCGTGCTGTCAGCTGCTGTTGAGCGTGCAACCAGTGCTGCGGAGAAACTGGGGGCTGTACACCAGGTGTGTGCACAGCCCAGGGCTGGCAGTGATGGAAGGTGCTACAGATGGGATGGGAGACTCATCCCTGGGCTTGCTGGGGTTTGTCCCTTCTCACAGTGCTGGCCTTGACCTCATGTTTGCACTTACCAGGGTGCAAGGGATCCATCCACCTGCCCTTGGGAGCGGGAAGGGGATGCACCTGCACTCCCTGGGTGGAGGCACCATGGCATGCACAGGGAGGGACTGGCAGAGACCTGGCCCCTTAGGAGACGGGGGCCCTGATCCCCCATCCCACCTGGCTGCAGGAGGCCCGGATGAGCCGAGCAGCAGAGGTGATGGTCCAGCATGTGGAGAACCTGAAGCGACACCACGTGCGGGAGCACGCGGAGCTGGAGGAGATGAAACGCCTGATCCAACAAAACTCCCGCAACCGGCAGCTGGCAGAGACCCAGGGTGAGGTGGGCTCTGCTGCCAGGGCCTGGGCAGGGTTTGCATGGAGCAACCTTGCAAGATTTGGTCCTGAGCCCCTCTGGTGGGTCAGTGTGGTGACCACAGAGGGAGCTGAGGACTAGTGGTGGGGAACAGCTGATGGGATGGTGAAGGGAACAGCTGGTGACAGTTGTGAGGGGACAGTGGAACAGCAGATGAGTGTAAGAGCAGGTGCTGGTGGCCAGAGCTGTAACCCAGCTGGGAATGTGCATGGGCCCCACGCACAAAAATGATTCTGTTCCTGAACACCAAGCCCCACATGTGCCATTGCTGTGCACAGGACCAAGTCTCCCGGCCCAGGCCACCACCTGTGCCATGCACAGAGCACATGGCCAGGACAGCTTTCAGTGGCAGGGAGCTTTGTGACCATCTGTGCAGCAGCCCCATCCTTGCTTTGGGGGATGATGTAAGGCATCTTCTCTTTGCTCCCAGATGATGTGGAGCCACGGCTGAGACCTCACCCCCTGAAGAGAACTTTCCAGCAGGTAACTGGTTCTAGTTCATGAGTCCCACAGCCACTGCCTCCCCATGCCCTGCTGCCCTCCCTCAACTGGCTGTCCCCACATACCCACTTGTCCCCAAACAATGCCACTGCAGCCAGCTGCTTGCTGCAGAGAAGATCTACTGGAAGTGCCAGGGATGAGGCAAAAATGTAGGGGCAGCCTCAGAGGGCCGTTGGTAGACAGACAGGCTGCCCAGCAAGAGATCTCAGGCAGATCCTTCTTCCATTGCAGGGTCACAGTGCAAGAGCCACAGGCTTGGCTGTTCTTTAGCACCAGCTTGAATTCGACACTGATCCCCTATAGCTCAAGAGGTAGGGGAGGGCTTAGGCAGCCCCACCAGGACAGTTTGTAATGACAGGAACAAACCTCTTGGCTTTGACCTTCCCTGGCTTTCCAGCTTCCCCTCTTAGCTCCAGTGGGAGTTGGCAGTGTCTCATGGTGTCCCTGTGCTGGGGAGGTGCTGGGGAAGGAGGAGGTGAGAAGCAGCTGCACAGTGCTCACCCCCAGCCCCTCTGTTGCAGGGGTCTGCCCGCCGCAGAGTCAGCATCGCCGTCATCCCCAAGCAGCTCTTGGTAAGGACGTGTTCGGTGGGGACAGCCAGGAGCTGTGGCCTCAGGCTCGGTTCTGCATCCCCACTGATGCTCCCACCTTTGGTGCCCAGCCAGGTGCCAGTCCTGACAGCCGAGCAGCCCCAGCAGGTGACCCGGAGCCAGAGGGGGCCCTGCGCTGGCCCAGCATCCCGAGGTAACAGCACTGGGTGGCCGGGCAGCCATGGCAGCAGCTGCCACTGGCCCGTGTGGGACAGCATTGACTCTGGCCTCTCCTTCTCCAGGAGTGAACTGGAGCCACAGGGCCAGGACAGCACCGTGACCGGGAAGCTGGTGGCAGAAGCAGATGGCAGAGGCTCAAGTGCAGGGGATGAGGAACCAGAGCAGCTTGGGCTGACGTGAGCAGCACCCTGCATGTGCCCAGCACATGGCTGCTGGCCTCTCTGTGGTCCCCAGGTGGCCA
This sequence comes from Cinclus cinclus, assembly GCF_963662255.1. Lineage (NCBI taxonomy): Eukaryota > Metazoa > Chordata > Aves > Passeriformes > Cinclidae > Cinclus > Cinclus cinclus. The sequence continues at coordinate 4,487,371 of NC_085072.1, forward strand.
GCACTTGGGCAGGGGGCTGGGAGATTTAGTGGTGGAAGGCTGGGATGTTGCTTGGCTGCCTCAGCTCAACCCCACTGTGCCTCAGTTTTGCCCATGCATTGTGGGTTGCCCATGCCCTCCTCAGACTTGTTCACTTGGGTTTGTAAAAGGGCCAGTGAGGTCTGGGGAGGAGTTAAGCATCCTCCTTGTCCCCAGACAGGGTGGAGGTGGGATTCGCTCTTCTCCCACAGATGACAAGTGTCTCTGGTCACCTTTTGCCCAGGTCCAAGGGGTCTTCAGTGGAGCTGTGGCGTCCGTGGCTCTTCTTCCCACAGCACTACTGGGTTTTCTTCTGGCTGCTTCTCCTGAGCATCGCCTTCCTCCTCCTCATCCGTGTCCTGGAGTTGCAGCAGCTGCAGTCTGCAACATCATCCAAGGCCTAGCTGGACAGGGGAGGAGGAGATGAGAGGCATCTCTGCTCCTTCCCCACGTCCTGAAACACCAAAACCCTAGAATAATAAAATGGGAGGAAAAATGGGGGAATTGTAATAACGGAGCAGGGGGTAGGATGTAAGGTAGGATCTCTGGTAGGATCCAGGGTATGACTGACACCTCCATATAATCATGAAAGGTTCAGGGAGCTGCAGAAGCTCTCAGTCATGGTGTGAGCTACCTGTTCTCAGTTATATCAAGGGGTGCAGGTGTGCTCCCACACCTCCCCTGTGTTGGGGACAATGTCCCTCAGTGCCACCACACGCCCTCAGTCCCTGCTGTAACTCACATCTAACGCTCCTTTGCTGCTGCCCGGGGGACAGTGCTGGTGCTGGCAGGACCGTGATCAGCCTTTTCCACGGCACCACAAAGTGCTGACAAACAGAGGGAGCTGTTTCCGACCGCCTGGGGAAAGCGCTTGGTTTGACACAGACGCGCTGTTTCCGTGTCCGCCCCAGCCTCTCGCGGTCCCGAAACACGGGTGGGTTTCACTGCACCCCCACCCAGCAGCTTTGCAAGGACCAGAACAGCCCAGCCGAACTGCCATGGTGGGGGTTCTGCACCAGGATCCTCAGGAAGGGGCCGGAGGGACTGCAGAGGGGAGGGATGGAGGTGTTGGGCTGGTCACCCCGCTTGCTGTAGCCGCCGGCATTGCCACGGGTGACTCAAGGTGGCCGACGGAACCAACGCCTGTTTGCCACCTCGCCCCGTGTCCCTGAGTCACCGTCCACAGTCCCGTGACAAGTCGTCCCCGTGCGTCACAGCACACGAGCCCCCTTGTCGTGACACCCGTCCCAGCACACGGCAAATGTCCAGCGGCACCTCGAGGATATTGCCCCCAGAAACCCCAAAAAAGCACCTGGCCAGCAGCGACCAAGGTGACCCCGGGGGCGCCGGCCCCAAGGTACCTTCATTCACCCCCTGGGACCATTCCCACCCGGGCGAAATGGAAACATAAACCCAGAAGCTTCCACGCCAGCTGTGGTGGCCGGGGTCCGGAATTGGGGGGGTCCCCCCGCCCTGGATCCTCCGGTGTCCCCAGCACCCTCATGGCCGATTCTGGCTGCGGGAGGAGCAGCACAGCGCCGTGGGAAGGGGGTGAAGCGCTCTGGCTTCATCACCCGAGTCATTTTGTTTGCTTGGCCAAAAGTCTGTTTTCTCACCCTCAAATACAAAAAAGCCCAGCTGGGCTTGCGCTGTGCCGCTCGTCCAAAGCTCCCGGCGCAGCATCTGCAGCGGCACAAGGCACCGGCACCGCCCGTCCTGGGTGCCCCCGGCCGCGGGGGAGGGTCGGGCAGGCGAGGGGAGGGGAGGGGAAGGCCGAGGAGGGGAGGGCAAAGGAGAGGCGGGCCGGGCCGGCCGGCAGCTGCTCCTTGCGGAGCCGGAGCTCGTTTCCTGCTCGCTGTGGCCCGGCTGGCGCCGGTCCCTCCCCACGCCCCGGTCTGTGCCTCAGTTTCTCCCATCCGAGGGGCTGTGGAGGTGAGTGGAGGGTGAGGATGGGAAGAGCATCCCTGGGCGTGGGGGCGGGGGGTCAGGGCTTTGGTGCTCCCCCCAGCCCAGTGTCCCCCGCTCGGTGCCAGCGTCCCGACCGCCGGTCCCCTCGCCTGCCCCGCTGAGAGCATCGCTGGGCAAAAGGCGGGGACGGGGGGGGGGGAGTGGGGGGGTTGACAAAACCGAGGGGTGATTCTGCGGTCCTAGGGAGGGCTTAGCCCCCCGATCCCGTGTCCTGCGTGTCCCTGGGACGCTCCGTGGCAGGATAGCGCTTTTTCTTCGGCTGACCCCTCCCCACAGCCTCTCCCTGGGGCAGAGGGGTCCCCTCCCTGCTCCATCCTCGCTGCTTTTCCCCTCCAGCCCCTGACTTCTGCTGCCCTCGGGACAAAGGGAAAAGTGAGCAGTCCCTGCTCCTCCTCCTCCTCCGTTCCCAGAATCACCAGTACTCCCAGTGATGAGTAGGATGGGGTGGGAAAAACTTTGCTGAGATCCATGAGGGATGCTCTGTGCATCATCACGCAGATGTCTTTGTCAGAGATGTGCTTTGGGGTAAGGGAGAAGCAGGAAGAGGAAAATTGTGTGGGCTGTGACCAGACTTCCTCTTTTTACCAAAATTCATTTCCGGCCCCCTCCGTGGGCAGGTGTTGGGCAGAGGGGACAGGCTGAGCAGCAAAAATAGGGGGGCACATCTGCTCCTCCCCAGGTGTTATCTGTGCCCAGGGCTCCCTGGGACAGGGCCAGGCTGTTGTGTGTGGATCCCTGGCAAAGGGCCACGCAGGTTTATCCTGTCTCCTCAGCCCTTCTCCCCATGGATCCATGCTGGGGCTTTGCAAAGCTGGGGTATGCTCATGCACCCACATCCCTGCCTCAAACCAGAGGAGCTGGCAGGGATTTTTCCCTCCCTCCAAGGATTAAGACCCACCCAAATCAAGGCAAGTTTCCATGGTGTTGGCCAGGGTGGTCTCCCTGACCAGTCCCACACCTGGGATGTTTCTTCTGAGCACAAAAACATTTGTAAGAGCTTTCAGTGCCTTCACCCCTTCCTGACATCCTCCCAGCTCAGCTGGTAGCTGAAAGCAAGGGCTTTGGCCAAGCTGTTGGGTCCCTCCATCCTGCCCGCTGGCCTTCCACTGGAAGGGCTCTCCTGGGGTCCAGCTCAGCAGCCCGGCCTGCAGTGTCCAGGCTGGATCCCAAACCAGAACAGCCCATCCATGCTGGGAGCCAGCACAGCTGATCCACTGAAAATCCTCCCAGATTTCATCAGCTCTGGAGCCTTGTCCTTTCCCACCCTGTTTCCATGAGCCTGGAAGACATGTGAGCTCCCAAGCAGCTTCCCCCACCTCCTCCCTACAGTCTGCTTCTCCTGCAAGGGCAAGAGGGAGACCCTGATCCGCAGGGTGGGATGGGGTGTCCCTGCTCCGGGGGTGCTCCCCATGTGTCAGACCCTATGCCCATGGGGTGATGTCCCCATAGGCATTTCTGCAGCCAGCCAAAGCCGACTGGAGATGAGTCAGGGCTGGATGCAACCCCCCCTCCTCCCTCCTGTTTTCAGGAACAGTGTTAAGGGAAGAAATGCAAAAGGCTTTGATGGAAGGAGCAGAGCCAGAGGCAGCCTGGCTCAGACTGTGCCCTCCTCCACTGTCACTGGCCTTTGTGGGCTGGAAGCTGGGGTTTTGTATCAAGCCCGCAGGAACTGAGTTTTCCTAGGAGTTTCTGACCTTGCTTGCAGTTGTCAAGGGGGTTTGAGTGTGCCAGAATGCTGGCGGGATAATCCTTTCTGTAGGAAACTGTGTAACACAAGGCTTGTTGTTCTGCCTCCTCTGAGCCTCACTGCCAAGCGTAGGGGCTGGAAAGCTTTCCCAGGCAGCATGCTCCCCCTGGCATCATGTCCAGTGGGAATCAAGGCCGAGAGAAGGGCTTTTTTCAGAGCCAGAGGCTGCTGAGGTTGGAGAAGATGCTCCCAGCCTGAGCAGCTGCCTTTGTCCCATCTCCCTGGGGCTGCTGTGTGGTGACCTTGGCAGGTGCCAATGCAGTGATTTGAACTCCTGGAGGACAACCCATCCTCATGGGGCACTGGGACTGCCAGCGCTGCCTGGGCTGCCTCTATGGTAGGAGGACTGCAAACTCTCTGGGGAGGTTTGCAGCGCTGCCTCAGTTTCCCCAGGCTCATCCTGTCCCACCAGCAGGGCTCAGAGGAAGAGCAGAAATCTGTCCTCAGGTCTCACAGGCCTGTCATGAATGCACAGGCCATGTCCTCTGTCCCCACACTGCCACTCTGGTGGGTGGCAGCCCCTGGTGTGCCACACCTGGTGTCTTATCCTATGTCTGCCCAGGAAGGAAGTGGTTTGAATGCCCAGATTTCCTGAGTGTGATGCCGGAAGGGAAGGTGACCTGCAGAAGTGGTTGCAGGCAAGGTGACCTGCAGAACTGCTTTGCAAGGCACATTCTGGTGTGGGGAGAGTCCTGAGTAAGACTGAGCTTGAAATCCAGCTAGAATTTGGTCCTTCCAGCCAAAATTTAGGCACTTTAAATAGCTCCTTTCTCCACATACCGACCCCCAACCCCCTTCTCCTGAGGGGGGAATAATTTATTCGTGGCATCCTTGTCCCACTGCAGGGTGGCCACCACCTTCCGGGTGCTGCCACGTGCCCATAATAACACTCAGGGCAGAGGGCAAAGACCGGTGGTTCAAAGGTGAGAGCTCTCCGTCTTCCCGAGCCGTTCCAGCAGATCCTCCTTGGCAGCACCTTGTCTCTGCCAGCTGCTTTGCTGCGCTGGGGGAGCCTCTCACAGCCCCGGGGCTTGGCGACAGTGGCCGGAAAAGGCAAAACTTTGTTCTTGGAGCTCGGGCTGGCAAGGCAGAGGGCACAGGCTGGTGCTCGGGGCAGTGCTGGGAGTGGGACACAGATGCAAGGAGAGCTGCTGGTCCCCTGGGAGATGCCAGGGGCTGGGGATTTTGGGATGCCTAGAGGGAATGTGCTGCACCCCTCCTCCCACGGCTTCCGTGGCCCGATGGGGCTGTTTGTAGGGTGATTTGACTTCTACTTGATTTCCTCACCGGGGCTTCCTCTGTGCTAATCTGCTTCCACCTGCTCCAGGAGTGGTAGAAGGGGATGTGGGGGAAAAGGTTACCCCACTCCAGCTGCAGAAGCCAGGCTGCTCCCTCCGGCTCCAGGGCTGGTCTTGCTGGTTTTTGCAGCAGCTGTTTTTGCAGTGGCTGACACTTAAAGCCAGAATCTCTCTCCCATCCCCCTCCCCAGTGAGGCCAAGGTTGCAGAGGAAGGAAGCAGTAACTTTGCTGCAAAATAGTTCGCTCTGCTCTTGACTGTTGCAGGTACCCACTGCATGGAGGAAGCCACTTACTGCTGCCACAGCTCTCCCCATCCCCTACCCTGACACCAGTGTGGCAGGGTGACGCCGTGGCTCTCTGGGTGCCATGGCAGGGTGACACCGTGGCTCTCCGGGTGCAGCATCCAGGAACGGTTCCATCGGCTGCTGCCACAAAGTGTGCCAATTTTGACAGTGCCATCAGCATCCATCAGCACCTGCAGCTGGGAAACCTGGCACTGGGACAGCAGGTCTGGTATGGGATGCTTTGATGCTTTTGGGGGTGGGGACCCAGGAGGGTCCCCTCCCTGCTGACCTCTGCTGTCCCTGTGCCAGGCTTCAGGGTGACACGGCATGAGTGTGCCGGCTGACGAGCCGGGCAACCCGGCCCATGCCATCTTTGAGAGGTTCCTGCGTGCCGGGGAGTGCCGGGAGGTGCTGGGCTGCTTTGTGGAGCTGTGCCAGCAGCTGGGGCTGCACGGCAGTGGGCTGCAGCTCTACCACGGCCTCAAGGCTGCCCTCAACTATTGGAATGCCAAGGCTTTATGGAGCAAGCTGGATAAGAAAGCTGGGCACAAGGACTATGACCAGGGCACAGCCTGTGCTGGCACTAAGGTACGTGGGTTGTGGGGTGAGGGGTTTGGGTCCCTCCCTGCCCTGTGTCCTTGTCTCCAGGGTGAGAACATCCCTTGGGACACTCTGGCTCTCATCCCAGGAGGATGCAGGATGTGCCAGGTGGGAGGTTGGTGGAGTTTAATGGGACAGGTTGTTAATTAGCACTGCTCAGCTCCCCATGGCATGATGCCACCTCAGTGCCACCCAGCCAGTAACATCCTTCCTCCTCCCAGCTGCCTCTCACTGGGAACATCCCATGGCAGGGCTGAAGGAACTGTCAAGGGGAGACAGAAGCACCCCAAGTAGGATGTCCCCTTGGGGACGTCTGTTCCCTGTCCCACGGATTATGGCTTTTGTCCTGACTGCTATACCCTATTGTCCCAGCCCTGTGCAGAAGCTGTCAGGAGACCAAACCCATGTCAGGGCTGCAGCAGACCTGCACCTTATCTCATCAAATGCTTTAATTGCTGCCATTGCTGTGTGAAGGCAAGGTTCAGGGGGTGGGGGGCACCCCGGTTTTCAGGGAGAATCAGGCAGAAAAGGGGAATACTGAGGAGGGCCAGGTCCTAACCCAGCAGACGTGGAGGTGCTGCCTTTGGGGAGTTCACCCAAACCTTTCTCTGGGGCTGCCCACCCACTTCACCACCCGCCCTGTGCTGTGGCAGTGCCTGGTGGTGGGTGCTGGCCCCTGTGGGCTGCGGGTGGCCATCGAGCTGGCGCTGCTGGGTGCCCGTGTGGTGCTGCTGGAGAAGCGCGACTCCTTCTCCCGCAACAACGTCCTGCACCTCTGGCCCTTCACCATCCACGATCTGCGGGCACTGGGAGCCAAGAAATTCTATGGGCGCTTCTGCACTGGCACGTTGGACCACATCAGTGAGTTCTATGGGGACCAGGCTCTGGAGAGTCCAGGGACTCAGGGGTGCAGCCCTGAGAACCTCTCTCCCATCCCAGGTATCCGGCAGCTCCAGCTGATCCTGCTGAAGGTGGCTTTACTCCTGGGGGTGGAGGTGCACATCAATGTGCGGTTCGAGGGCCTTGTTCCTCCTGCAGGGAAAGCAGGTACAGTATCTCTGCTGGGCTGGTGACATTCCTGGGGACAAGGACTGGGCTGTGGGCGGCCACTCTGAGCCCCCCAATCCCTCTGCTAAGCCAGGGCAGGCCTTTTTAGGGGAAATGAGATGCAGCCCCTCTCCTGCTCCCTGGGGACCAGCACGTTATGACCACCCTTCTCCCTGCAGGAGGCTGGCAGGCTGTGCTGCAGCCCAGTTCCTCTCCCCTCACCCACTACGAGTTCAACATCCTCATCTCAGCTGGCGGTGGCAAATTTGTCCCTGAAGGTGACAACAGGTGTCCCTGCAGCCCCGGGGCTAATGTGGGGGGCTGGGTGGGGGCTCACAGCTCTCCCCTCCTGCAGGGTTCAAGCGGAAGGAGACACGTGGGAAGTTGGCCATTGGCATCACCACCAACTTCATCAACCGCCACAGCCGGGCTGAGGTGGAGGTGGCTGAGATCAGCGGCGTGGCCCGAATCTACAACCAGAAGTTCTTCCAGAACCTCTACAACAAAACGGGTCAGTGGTCCTGTGGTCCCAACCCCCACATGTGGAGTGTTGGGGGCTCCTGCCCCCTCCTGAGGGAGCTGGAGGCTCAGCCCCACGATGCCCCCAGTTAAGGGGTGCATGTCCCCATGTGGTACCCACTGCAGGGGATCTTTGGTGTCTGAGCCCAGTGATGGGGCACCCCATGGCCCTGGCTCAGCCCCTTCCCTGTCACCAGGCATTGACCTGGAAAACATCGTGTACTACAAGGATGACACTCACTATTTCGTCATGACGGCCAAGAAGCAGAGCCTGCTCAAGAAGGGGGTCATCCTCCAGGTAAGAAGGGCAGGATCTGGCCCTGGGATCTCACAGCAACGGGCAGCTGAAAGCCTTGAAAGTGGGATGCAAATCGTGGATGCTGGTTTTACTGCACACCCCTGGGGTGGTAGGGGCTGCAGCAGCTATTTTCTGTGCCACATGAAAAATCCTTCCAGGGCAGGGAGAGTGCAAGTGGCACAGCTGCACCCTAGAGCTGGGTGCTCCCAGGCTGAGGGACAAACATCATCTCCCACATCCCAGTCAGCTTCACCCCATCCCCACAGGACAAAGCGGACATCGAGAGCCTCCTGTCCCCAGAGAATGTGAACCGGGATGCCCTCCTTAGCTATGCCAAAGAAGCTGCCAACTTCTCCACCAACTACTGCCTGCCTGAACTGGAGTTTGCCCTCAACCACCGGGACCTGCCGGATGTTGACATGTTTGACTTCACCTGCATGACGCGCTCGGAGAACGCGGCGCTGGTGCGGGAGCACAACGGGAGCCGTCTGCTCCTGGGGCTGGTGGGCGACTGCCTGGTGGAGGTGAGAGCTTCCCCTGCAGCACTGCCTCCTGCCCCTATTTCCCTCTCCCTCCCAGATGCATTGGCTGCAATATATTTCCCCTCTCCAAGTGCTTCTCATCCCAACTGCCAAGTGCACTCCATCCTTGGGCAGGCTCCCCGTAATGGCATGTTTTAGGGAGGTTATCCCCTTCTCCAGCCCCACTGGAGAGTTTGGGTTGGTTCAGGATGGAGGAGCAGCCCAGCCCCTCCCCAGACGCAGCTGTGCTGGCTGGGGAGAAGACGGCCACCCATCCTCTCCGTGCGCGTCCTGCTGCCACTTGCTCTTTCATCCCTGGCCAAGCCTGGCAGCTCCCGGCCTCCTCCCAGCTGCCCCGACCAGCCATGCAAGTCCAGTTCCAGCTCTGCCTTTCCCTCTGCAGCCCTTCTGGCCGCTGGGCACTGGGGTGGCCAGGGGCTTCCTTGCCGCCTTTGACGCAGCATGGATGGTGCGGCAGTGGGAGGCTGGGATCCCCCCGCTGGAGGTGCTGGCCGAGAGGTGAGTGTCCTCATCCCGCTGGGTTGGGTCTGGAGCACGTGAGGATGGTAGCAGTGATGCCAGCCCTGTCCCTTGCACCCAGGGAGAGCATCTACCAGCACCTTTCGCAGACATCCCCTGACAACACCAACAAGAACATCAGTCAGTACAGCATCGACCCGACCACACGCTACCCCAACATCAACCTGCAGGCAATCAAAGCCAGCCAGGTACCTGGCCAGGTCCTGCCGTGGGACCTCCCTAGCTATCACTGTGACACTAATTTACCCAGTCCCCTGTCCCCAAAGGGTGTGTCCTGAAGCCCAGGATATTGAATGCATTGACCATTGTGGATGGCAGAGGGTTCTGGAGAGTTGTGGGGGGATGTCCAGGTGCCCTCCTTGCCAGGGTCAGTTCCCTGCATGGTGTCATTGGCTCTGTACAGGTGGTGACCCACCACTGGCATGTCCCCATTGGCAGGTCAGGGACCTTTACCTCGTGGGCATGGTGGAGGTGGACTCCAAGAGGAAGAGTGACAACCGGCTCAGCACTGGTAGGAGCAACCAGTCCTGCCCCATTCCTTCCAGCAGCCCATGCCCAAGTGGCTACTGCCCTGGTTTTCCTCCCCATCCTTGTTTCTTGCACCCTGGCCTGTGTCCAGCAGGCTGTCCTGGTGACACCAATGGTTTCTATCCCCTCTGCTTGTGGCCCACCTGAGGACAGCCCTCCTGCTGCCTTCTGGGGAGGAGGCTGTGCCCCTCCAGCCTGCACTGATGCTGAGCCATGAAATATTGGCAGATGTTTTATCAACATGTATTGAGACTTGCAGGGATGGTTGTGGGGGACAGGGGGTGTCTCAGGTTGCTTCCATGGGATCCCTTCCCTGTTAAGGCATGGATGCTGAGGCAGGAGGTGGACTGGGGTGGGGTGTCCCCTGTCTCTACCTCCCCAGCAGCCCCTGGAGCTGTCTGTGATGAGCTGCTGAGCTGGTGCCAGGCCAGCACAGCTGGATACCCTGGTGTGAACGTGACCAACTTCAGCACCTCCTGGACCAGTGGCTTGGCCCTCTGTGCCCTCATCCACCACTTCCGCCCGGACCTGGTGTGAGTCCCTGGGACCCCCCCAAACCCTCCACCCTGCAGACCCCACCCTGATGGCAGCCATGTCTTCCCACAGGGACTTTTACTCTGTGGGCTCCCAGGATGCCATTCAGGCCAACCAGATTATGCTGGACATAGCAGAGCAGGAGCTGGGCATCCAGCCTGTCCTCTCCAGTGTTGAGATGGCCACCATGACAGAGCCGGACCGCCTGGACCTCATCACCTACCTCAGCCACTTCTATCAAGTTTTCAGGACCTCTCCAGGTGTGAGATTTTGGGGGATTTGTTCCATCCTGAGCCTCACTGGGGCTGGCTGGCTGTTCTCCTCTTTCTTGAGTGGGTCCCACCAAAATGGCCATGTCCTGTACAGAGGTGGAGGTCAGCAAGAAGCCACTGTCTCCCGGTGGCACGCGAGGGGCCCTCCTCTTCCTCAGCAAGCTGCAGAAGAGCCAGAACCTGGCACACAAACGTGCCCAGGTGAGGGACTCCCACCCAGAACCTCATGACACACCAGAACCCTGTCCCACTCCCCACCCTAACCGCCCCCTTTGGATTCGCAGGAAAGTGCCCAGAAGGACACAGAGACCAAGAAGAGCCGCAGGGACACTGAGGTGGGTCTGCCCCAGGGGCCCCAAGGGGGCCTCTTCTGGGGTAAAGCTGTCCAGGGGGGAGAGTGGGGGGCTGACCCTCCCCTTGGGTCACTTGTAGCTGGACACGGGGCTGGATGGAGACACTCCGGACAGTGCCCACGAGCTGCCGCAAACCATCGTGATGGACCCAGGGCAGGTTGGTCCTTGTGTCACCTGGGGATGGAGAGTCCAGCTCAGGGCAGGTGGGCACCAGGAGGGCACCAGTGGCTGGCAGGGCCGAGCCAAGGGCTGGGACCAGGGCTGCACAAGCAAACGCCCACAGGTTCCAGCTCCTCCCTGCTTGTTTCCTGACCCAACTGGTTTTCCGGAGCCAAGACTTGCCGCTCCCTCACCCATCCCAAGCAGCCAGCGCTGCGAGAGGGGCAAAGCCCTGCCCCGTGCCCCCATGGCTGCTGGCACAGCCACAGGGCAGGGTGGGTGCCAGGTCCCCGGTGCTACCCCAGCCTGTCCTCCCTCGCCGCAGCCACCGAGGGAGAGGACAGGGGAGAACAGTGACGCCTGCTACTTCTGTGGGCGCCGCGTGTACATCCTGGAGCGAGCCAGCGCCGAGGGACGCTTCTTCCACCATGGCTGCTTCCAGTGCCGGCGCTGCGGGGCCACGCTGCGCCTGGGCGACTACGCCTTCGACGAGGAGGATGGTGAGGCAGCTTTTGGGGAGGGGAAATACTTGGGGCACGACTTCTCCACCTTGCAGGTTGTCATGTGAGTTCGCCCCTTCTCCCCTCCCAGGTAATTTTTACTGCTCGCTGCACTACCCCAACCCACCCAGCATGAACCTGGTCCGGGATGAGGCTCCAGCACTGCCTGATGGGGTAAATCATCCTAAATCCCTGTAGGTGTTGGAGGAAAGGCAAAATGTGGAGGGGGATGGTTGGGTGTGGCCCTGTGCTGCATCACGCCTCTGCTTTGGCTCTGTTCTAGGATGCTGCTGCTGCTTCTGCTGCCCACCCACCCTCAGATGCTGAAAGCTTATGTGTGTCCCCCATGGAGTGGGCACCCAGTTCACTTCAGCCCACTCCAGCAGCCGCACAGGCAGGGGAAGAGCCTGGGAAAGTTGAGGACACTGCAGGTGCTGATGACATGGAGGAGCAGGAGTTGCTGACACAGCCTGGGGGTGATATGAGGGAAGAGGAGGTTCCCAGAGCAGAGCCCCAACAGACAGCAGAGGAGGGTGAGGAGAGTGGGGGCAGGAGGAAGATCATCCTTACACCACTGGAGAAGCTCAGTCTATCCACACTGAACCTCACCAGTGAAGCAGAGCCTGAGCCTCCACTGAAGCCAGCTCATCTGCGGCCCCAAGCTGTACCTGGGGCCCTCCCTGCCCTGTGGCAGGGACAAGGCACCTGGAAGGAGGAGGAGAAAATTGACATGGAAAAAGGTAGGTGGTACTAACTGGAGTCTCCAGATGAGCAGAGTTCTCAATTCCTCCAGGACCCTGCTGTATCCCACATCTTGCTCATGAGGAACCAGCCTGAAACAGCTCCTTTCTTGGGCAGATTTGGATGAGAGTGACAGCGAGGAGAAGGAGGAGGAAGAGGAAGAGGATGAGGATGAGGATGAGGATGAGGATGAGGATGAGGATGAGGAGGAGGAATGCACAGGCCTTGGCATTGTGAAAGAATTGGTGAGTATTTTCCCCAAGTGGTGCACCAGCACAGGTGGTAGCTAGGGCTCTTGCTCCTCTCACAGAGCCACTGGGTCTGGCTTAGCTGTGGCTGCCAAGGCAGGAGGTGCCTGGTGCAGGGACTGACCCCCCTGCCTGTGCCACCATCCTTTCACAGTACCCAGACCCCAGGGAAGAGGAGAAATACCCCACCTGGAAGCGCACACTGGCCCGCCGGGCCAGGGAATTCCAGATGAAGAAGTTCTGTAGAGCCCAGGTAACCCCACAGGAGACAGCCAGGTCCCCAGCATGGCACTGTACCCTGTCCCCTCCGTCCTGCTGCTGGTGGCCACATGCTGGCAGGTGCTGGCCTGCAGGTGAGTGCTGCCCTTCTTTTAAAGGCCATCCAGAGGCGGCTGGAGGAGATCGAGGTGACATTCCGGGAACTGGAGCAACAGGGCATCAAGTTGGAAAAGTTACTCCGGGATGAGAATGGTAAGGCCAGGGTGGGCAGAGCACTGTGACCCTGCAAGGGGGGTCTGCACCCCGCTCACCATTCCCCTGTCCTGCAGAGAGCCCGGCTGACCAGCAGACACAGTGGACAAACCAGCTGCTGTACCTGGTGCAGAAGAAGAACAATCTGATGACTGAGGAGTCAGACCTCATGATCGCGTAAGGCTTGGGGGATGTTCCCTGATCAGTGTGGGGGCTCAGCTCACCCCAGTCCCTCATAAACCCAGTACCCAGCACACCCTTTTTCTCCCCACAGAGTGCAGGAACTGAAGCTGGAGGAGCAGCAGTGTCAGCTTGACGAGAAGCTCCGGAGTTACATGAACAAGGAGGGTGAGTGCCAGCACAAGCTAGGGAGAGGATCCTTGTGCATGGTGCAGGGAGCAGGTCAGGGCTTGTGGCCTTCCCAGCTCTATTCTGGCCTCCTGCACCCACAGATACCCTGAAGACACCTGAGGATGAGAAGGCTGAGCAGGAGATCCTGAAGCAGCTGGTGGAGGTGGTGAATAAGCGGAATGTCCTCATCCAGTTTCAGGAGGAGAAGCGGCTCAGCGAGCTGCAGGCTTGATCTGCACAGCCCCCAGAGCCACCAGATCCTCCCCAGGGGACAAGCGGAGTGTGTGTGTGTGTGTGTGTGTGTGTGTGTGTGTGTGTGTGTGTGTGTGTGTGTGTGTGTGTGTGTGTGTGTCTGTGTGTGTGTGTGTGTGTGTGTGTGTGTGTGTGTGTGTCTGTGTGTGTGTGTGTGTGTGTGTCTGTGTGTCTGTGTGTCTGTGTGAGTGCTGGGCTGAGCATCGCTCTGAGCTACCTCTGGAGGTGGTGATGCCCCAGCTGCCTGCAGGTGCCGGCAGCTGCCACAGCAAATCCAGGTCCCTGCTTCCAAAGTCTGTCATGGAGGGGTCAGACCTGCTGGTGGATGCCCACATGAGGAGACACTGAGGAGCACTCAGCTTTGGGGTGCTGAGAGGACATTCCTGTGCGTGGCTGGATTGCCTTTGCCTTGTGCTTGCTGGAAAACAAGACTCACAGGGGACTGCAAGAGGGGGCTGTGGTGGCTCCCAGAAGCAAGGAGGTGACTGGCCACCAGAGGCAGCCACAGGGCAGATGCCATCTGTGCTGGGGCAACTAAAGGAACGGTCCCTCAAAGCCGCCCTGGGATATCCTTCCCAGCTGAGGACATCCATCCCAGCCTGGACTGTCCATCTCAAGGGACATCTGGCTGTGCAATCTGCGGCCAGTGACAGACTGGGCTGATCCAGCCACTCTACACCACTGCTTTTGGATGCCATGTCCATGCTGTCCCCAGCTGCTGCAGGAAACCAGGGTAAGAACCCTACCATGAGCCCCTTGGGCCAGGGAAAGGCTTTTTGTCCAGTAGCTCCGAAGGGAATTGTGCTCAGGGCCAGCACTCTAACACCGAGGGCAAGGGCTGTGCCCTCCTTGCCCCTTTGGGATTTCTTCTGCTTGGCAATGTCACACTGGCCTTTGCACAGACCTCAGACACCCCTACAGTCCCTAGCTGTTGCAAGGTGGTCTCTGTGGCCAAATGGTGCTCGTGGCAGCCCCAGATATGTTGGGATGGGGGTCCCAGGCATAGCAACACCACCCTGTGCTCAGCCCTCATCCTGCCATTCCCCTCAGCACCTCCTCCAGCCCTTCCCGTGTTTGTACCAGCCTTACAATCCTGCTGCAAATCTCCTCCCTTCAAATAAAGCCCCTCTGACCCAGCGCCAAAGGTTAAAATAGCACTTTTATTTTCCATCAGAGTCAGGACTAGTTGCCAGAACAGCCACCAGTGTAAACTTTGAGGCCGCCCAGACAAGGGGGGACTCAGCCTCTCAGGCCTTCCAGCCAGGCCAGTGGGTCCTTCCATGTACAAAAGGGTGTATTTAAAAAGACAGCAATAAAAATCTGCCTCCGTTGTAGTTCTCACAGGGGTCAATGCAATAAATCTACCCCAAAAATCACAATTTCACCCAGAGGCAGCTGTCAAACCTGCACTACTGCATTGGCTGCAGTGCTGCTCACTTAAAACGTGAAGTCAGCTAAAAACAAGGATGAAAAAGAGGACAGGGTGGGGCCAAAGGGACATTGTCGGGACACAGCCTCAGCTCAGCCTTCGCTGGGGCGCTCCTGCAGGGTCCGCAGTGCCATCCACATCTGATCCTCAGTGCCATGCAGCATCTTCACCTCCATGGTATGAAACATGTGGAGACCAGTGGCAAGGATGAGGACACCGAGGGAGAGGAAGGCCAGCAGGCAGAAGGAGAGCTTGGGGAAGGGCTGCTCTACTCCCAGTCCAGCCAGCGTGCCCAGTGCAGCTGCGGCCTGGAGCAGCAGCAGCAGCAGGGCCAGCACGGCCATCCTGCCCCAGGAGTAGCGCTGCTGCTGCGCCGCCCGCAGCCCCACGCCCACCTCTGTCCGTGCCTCCGTCACCACATCTGCCAGTGCCAGGTCTGCAGGGACAGGGGTCACCTCAGCATGGTGGGACCACCATATACCATCCCTATGCCCCCCCACCCCATACCACCCCAATGTCCTTTTCCCCATCTCCACCTCACGGCAGCCCTTCACAAGCAGCACCACAAGGGGAAACATCCCCGAAGAACTCCATCCAGCTCCACCAGTCCATCCACCAGCCCCCAGCACACAGTGGATGCTGGCAGCAGCTCCTTGACTTACCAGCTGTACCAAGGGTGGCACCCGCAGGCTGTCCCTGCCTCTGGATGTGCAGTGTTGCCATCACGGCTTCATGGTCTGAGAAGGGGATGGCCATGCCTGGGGCTGGCCCCGTGGTGGTCTTCAGCTCTTCACACTTCACCGTGAAGCTGGAGATGGCCTGGGTGAGGGGACAAGGGGGTCACACCAGTGCCTCAGCCCCACTCACAGCTGGTGGCAGATGCTCCCCTTTACCTTGTAGAGGATGTAGTCAATGCGGATGCCCAACGGGAAGGGCAGCATCTCTGATTTGTCAGTGAAGCAGTTGTCAGGGACAAGGGTGCAACCATTCTTACAGCCCTGAGACAAGAGCCTGGGTGGGTGAGGGGTTCTTGGTGTGCCCTGGGACCCCACTCAGGCCCTCAGCTCACCTCAAAGCGTGTGGCCTCAGCAAAGGCATCCCGCAGCCCCGTCCAGCCACGCAGCAGCTGGATGCCCACATCTTCAGGGTGCATGTTCAGGTCCCCTCCTAGCAGCACCACATCTGCTGCCTTTGAGGTGTGTCTGTGAGGACAGGGGTGGCTGTCCTTCCCTGCCCTGCCTGGCACCAGACTGGAGTGACTGGGACCTGCCCAGTGCTCCTCAGCCTTACTCCTGATTGGAACTGGTGCAAATGGGAGCTCTCTGCAGTGCAAGGGCCAGGGGCAGAGGTCACCACACACATCCTGGGGACCTGCAGGGCAACACCCCGCAGCTGCTCACCGGATGAACTGTGCCAGCTCCCAGGCCTGCACCAGGCGGTGAGGCAGGTAGGCGTCCTTGTCCCGGCAGTACTCTGCATGCAGCTGGAGAGACAAGCAAAGAGACTGTGACTCCCACGCCAACACCTGCCCTGCTCCCAGGCTCCCTGCAAACCCACCCGACCCCTCCAAACACCTCTGTCTTTATGTCACCCCCACTGGGGACAGCCTGGGATGCTCATTGCAGTGCACAACCAGGTTATGGATCACTGTCCTCTGCTCCAAGCAATATTTTATTAAATCAGTGCACAGTCCAGGGCAGGTGGACAGCAGTGGTTAAAGCAAGGGGACAGTAAAAGAGGGGTATGGCCACTCATTCCCCTCCTCCCCATTGTTCCCTCCATGCTGGGATCTTCCCTGGGATGCTCACATGGGTGACATAGACATTGAAGATGATCCCTGAAATCTTCATAATGACGAGACCGACGGACTTGCCACAGAACCAGTCCCCATGCTGGAGCTGCCCAAGGAGAAGAAGGGCAGGTCAGGGCTACTGAGGCTCTGTGGGGATGGACACCATGGTGCTATGTGTACCCCACCCCACTTACCATATAGGGGTACCCATTCAGTGAGTACTGGTAGAGGAGCGTGTCCAGAATGGGGAATCTGGAGAAGACGCAGAGGCCGCTGCCGATCACCCCACTGTGGGAAGGAAAGAGCACAGTGAGGACACGTGGTTCCCAAAATTTCTGCTTCATGCTAGCCCTGAGCCAGAGTACTCCCCAGACGCCTGGATCCCAGTGTGCTCCTGTGAGCATCCTGCTGCCCAGGCATGGGGTCTCCCACAGTGACAGAGGTGATCTAAAGGACCTGCAGAGGTCTCTGCAAGTGGTAAACCCTGAGGATATGGCACAGCCCTGGCACTGCCCCACAGACAGCCCCAGGGGCACTGACCTTGCCCTTCTCACCTGCGGAAGTAATGGGAGAAGGGATAACAGCCTGCTAGTTTCGCCTTCAGGTCACTGTAGTCCTGCTCGCTCCACACCTGGAGAACAGTGGGATAGGCTGAGAACAGTCACACTCATCTCCCAGGGTGGGAATGGGTGCACTTTGCTCACAAACTGCCCTCACCTCCTGGAGCAGCACCAGGTCAAAGCCCTCCTGGCACAGCTTGTCCCCGATGAGCCGGACGCGCTCCTGCCGCCGCTTGCTCAGGTAGCGGATGGCCCTGCCAGACAGGGGTGACAGTCAAGGCCTGGTGGGGACAGGGTGATGGGGGCTCTTGGGGCCCATTGTGACCCAAAATGAGAGAGAGAAAGAGGGCTCCGGTACCAGTAGAAACAGGATGGAAAGACAGGAAAGGGAAAGGGCCATGTGAGGGCATGGGGACAAGAGGGATATGCAGGGAGGCTGTTTGGGGACAGCTTCTCCTGCCTGCAGAATTGAGGCAGCTCATCCTTGCTTGGGGTGCAAATTGCGGGGTTTTCTGGGGCTAACAAACACTGAGGGGACAGGAGGCACTACCCAGCCAAGCACCTCATGACCCTCTGGGGCTGAGAATGGTGTGACTGCAAAATGAAGGGGCCGTGAAGGTAACCCCAAGGTGGAACCCCTCTCCCAGTGTGGTGCCCCCATCTCCGCCCACACAGCCTGGCACAGACCTGGCAAAGTCAGGACTCACCAGCAGTTGAGGTCGAAGATACGGAGGCGCAGGGTGGGCTCTCCCTCCATCGCTTGCCGGGGCGTTGTGGGGTCCGTGGGCAGTCCCGGGCAGAGGGGGGACCTGCAGGGAGCGGGTTGGGGTGACAGCCCCCAGGAGCCAGTGCAGGCTGCAGGACAGAACTAAGGAGTCAGGCCAGGGAGGCGGAAGGGCTGAGCCAGGGCAAAGGCCAGGAAGGAAGGAAGAGTGCTCAGGGTGCTCCAGCCCTTTCTCTTCCTTTCCTGCATGCAAGGACCACCCCGAACCCTAAATTGCCTCTGTACAGGGATCAATGTACCCAAACCACCCGTGTGAATGGTTTGGATGCCTACATCCAGTGGCTGGGGACACCAGTGGGCCAGGGATGGGGTACAGGGCTCAAACCCCCTCTGCCTATCAGTGACTTGTGGTCCAGGATGGACTTTCACCCTGGTTTCAAAGTGGAGCTGCAAGGCACGGGCATGGGACACCGTCACACACCTCCCCACCCGTGAAGCCCACGGATCCTTTTCGGGACCCCAAACCCCGGTGGAGCCAGCAGCTCCGGAGCAGCCCCAGCGCTCCGCCAGCTCCACTTCTCCTATGCTCGACCCCGTGAGCTCGTCCACTTTCCAGTTTAGAAGCTAAAAAGAGCAACCCCGGAGCTCCAGGATGCCGGAGCGGGCAGCCGAGCTCTGCCTGACCGGCGGGATTACCGAGCAGCTCATCCCGCTCCTGAGCAGCGCTAATTAATGCCGGCGGCTTCTACCGAGCCTGAGCCCCCAGGGGCGCTCCCCGATCCCCGAGGGATGCGGCGGGGACAGCAGCGGGATAAGGAGCGGGACAGCGGCAACAGGTGGAGCGGGGACAGGAGCGGGGAAACAGGAGAGAGGGGACAGGAGCGGGGCAAGCGGGGAAAACAGGAGCATCGGAGCTACAGGAGGAGCGGCGACGACAGCGGGGCAAGAGGGGGAGCGGAGCATTGGGAGGAGCGGAGCTACAGGAGGAGAGGGGCTACAGGCGTAGCGGGACCGGCAGCGGAGCAACAGGCGGAGCGGAGAGACCGGCGGGGCCGAGAGCGGACCTGCAGCGGGCCGGGAGCGGCGCGGGGCCGCGGGACTACGCGTCCCGGCAGGCAGCGGAGCGGGGCGGAAGGGGCAGGACCGGGGCCGGGGCAGGGAGGGCGAATGGGGCCGGGAAGGGTGAATGGGGCCGGGGAGGGTGAATGGGGTAGGGAAGGGTGAATGGGGTAGGGAAGGGTGTGGTGGGTGTAACGGGGCGCGCCGGGGCTGCGGGAGGGATAGCGGGGTACGGGCGGCTCGCAGGACGGGGGAAAGCGGCCGGTGGTGAAACACGCCGCCTGTGTCGTCTGAGTGAGTGTGTAGGGTGGGGGGTGCGGAGGGACAGACCAGCCCTCTGCCTCCCTGTGAGCGAGGGTGCGATCCCCCAAAAGGTGTGTTCCTGAACCCCGCTATGCTGCGGGGAAGCATCTGCCATGGACAACCCAACCTTTCCCAAGCAAACCCTGCAGCAGTGATGCGAACTAGAGCACAACACAGCTGGATGCGGCACCCTTGTACCCAGGATTAGGGTCCCAGGAGAAGCATTACCCAGCCAAGGGGTTAGGAGTTACGTAGGATATGGCATGTCTCATTTTCTTAATCTTGAAGAAAATCCCAAGAAATAAAATAAGAATTTCAGAAGTGCTTGAGCCAACCCATGAACAAATAATTTTAATGGTTTTTTCAGCAGACCGTAGTTTTGTCGGAGCTCCACAGTCTCCTCTCCTTGAAGTTGGACAGATACAGTAAACACAACAAATATATGATACAACCCATCACAGCTGGATTAAAAAAAAATACACAAAAAATATAATACATAAAAAATGGATTTTTAACATTGTGGACTGACACAGCTCTAAAAATGGTGATTGTAACCCTGGTAAGCTTTACAAAGTCTTTAAAAAAATAAAACAGTACTTCATGTGAAATTCATAAATACACTGGAGGAGAACGGAGGGGCTGGGGGGAGTTGAGAAAGTGTCTCTGGGATCATGACTAAACCCCAGCCAGGGCTGCTGGAGGTACCAGTCTGTGTGCGTGGGGTGCAGCGTGAGCCCTGGGCTCGGTGCAGGCAGGAGGGAGGGAGGGAGGGAGGGATGGAGGCACAAACCGGTCCAGTTAACGAAGAGCTTCGTCCCCCATCGGGGCTGGGAGTGGGGCACGCCTGTGTTTTATGGTGGGGGAGTTTTGAATTTTCATTCCCAGAGTTTCAGATCAGTGAGTGAAACAGAAGAAGAAAAAAAAAAAACAACAAAAACCTACAAAACAAACAAACATGCTACATATGAGAACTTGGCCAGAGAGCCCTAGCACAGCCGTGGCATGGTTTGCCAGTGCCTGGCCTTGGAATTTTCCCTCTCTTTCCCCTGCTGCTCCGTCTGCCCTGCTCACAGCAGTCACCTCAGCCCAGTCCCACCACTGAGACCTTGGCCTAGCACAGGGCTGGGGTGGCTCTGCCCCATCCCACAGGGATGGGTGGCTTTTCGCAGCAGCAAGAGGTCAAAGTCCCCATGTCTCACAGGACACGTGGCATCCAAGTGGCAGCCAAGGTGCTTTCCTGAGCTGTGGGGCTATTCCTGCTCCTTGGCAGCACTGAGCCTAAACCTGCCCTGTCCCCCTCCCTAAGGGGCTGCAGTGCCCCTCAAAACACTCCTGCCCTCCTTCCCACTGCCTTCACTGCCCTGCCAACCTGAGTAACCCATCCAAACCTGACCACCTCGGGCTCTCTGTCCCCCTTGCCAGCCTCCTGCCACCCTGTTCCCCACTACCTCTGTCCCTCTGAGAACCTCCTGCACCCTAGGGTTGCTTTCCGCAGACTCTGCCCTTGCAGTTACAGCCTCAGGACTGGGCACTCTGCCTTGGCTTACTTTGGGCTGCAGCCACAAAAATATCTCCAAGATGACCCAGCCCCTTATCCTGTCACCCCTACTGTTCTCTATCCCCCCTCTGTCCTCTCTGTCCCAAACTCTGCCCACTGACATCTTGGCCTTGCATTGCTCAGTGTTTTTCCCTGCACAAGTCACCTCCCTGGCCACTTCTCACAGGATGCAGGAGAGCAGACGGAGCAGTTTGGAACAGTCACCGCAGAAAAAAGGCAAAAAAAGGTGAAAGAACAACAACAACAACAAAAAAAAAAAAAAAAACCAAAAACAAAAAACACGAAACAAAGAAAATGTACATATGCAAAATAAATCAGGCAAATCTGCCCTCACTGCTCTCTACTCATGATTCCTCAGTAAGTGATCACAGTGGGGACACTGAGCCTGGGACACCCCCAAGTGCAATTCCTGAAAGTGCACGCAGAGCTCAGGGGATCCCCCACAAAACCCAGCCAGAGATGGAGACATCCCAAACCTTTCCCTAAACAAGACACTTCCTGTGCAGGGTGGAAGGGGAGCACCTGGGCACTGCAGAGGGCCATCAGCCTGATTACAAGCATGGTGTCTTTTTAAAAAATATTAAAAAGCACTTTCATTAAAAAAAAAGGGAAAAAAAAGGAAAAATAAAAGGAGCCGTAAACCCCCATGGTTTGCATTGTCAATGCCCTGATGCCTTCACTGCCACTGGTTCCCAGTGCCCCAGCTGGGCATAGAGAAGGAGCATCCCTGGGGAGGTGGCAGTGTCCCTCTCCTCCACTCTGCCCTGCCCGTCTGCCCCACATCCCCCGGGCTGTGCCACACGGTGCCAATGCCACTGCTGCCATGCCAATCAGTTTCAGACCTGGCACGGTGCTGCATCCTCCTGAGCATCAGCACTCTCTCCCCTCCACTCAGGACTGGGGCCACTTCTGGGCACGGCCGGGGGTGAAAGGAGGGGTCGTTCTCTGCTCTGACGTCTCGCTGCTGCTGCTGCTGCTGCTGCTGGCACGGTGGGATCCTGGCCCTCATCAGCAACACCGAGGGCTGGTCTCTCTCTCTCCAGCGCCGGATGTGGGTTTCCTTTCTCCCTACGCTTCCTTTCCCATTCTTCTTCTTCTTTTTTTAAAATTTTTTTTTTAATTTTTTTTTTTTGGTAATTTTATTTATTTATTTAAAAAAAAAAGGAAACTGTTCCTAAGTAGAAAACATCTGCAATCACAAGTCAGTCTTTTTTGGCTATTGTTTTTCTTCCTCCTCCTTCTCCTCCTGTCTTTCAAATGACTTCTCACAAGGCAACAGGCACGGGTGGCTTTTTTGCACGGCCCCCTCCCTCCCCTGCACACCTCTCGTGCCCCTGCCTGTCCCCAAGGGCCCCTAGTCCTTGACCAACTTGTACACGTGGTGCTGGGCGCCGTGCTCACTGGTGGAGACCTCGAAAACGAAGGCAATGCAGAGCAAGGTTTCCTGGGTATCCCTGTTCGTAACAACCTGCAGCAGAGCAGAGTGTGTTAGGGGAGTGCTGTGCCCACGGGCAGATGCTGTTATCTGGGAGGTTTCATGGGCTCAGGCATAGCCACTTGGCACCATGAAAAGATTTGCTACCCATTATTTGTGGGGTCACACAGGCAGTAGCACAGCCAATTTAATTGCACCATCAAGATTTACTACCCGTTTTTGGGGGGGGTGTTGCACAGGCTCAGAACAGCCTGAACTGCACCACCAAAAATTTGTTTGGGGGAGGTTGCATTGGCTCAGGCCCAGCCACTGCATTTGCACCACCAAAAACTGCTACAGATTATTTGGTGAAGTCAAACTCAGGCACAACCAATTTAATTGCTCCATGAAGATTTTGCTCCTCATTATCTGGTAATGTCCAGGCCTGGGCACAGCCACTTTGTCTGCACTACCAAGATCTGCTCCCCGGAATCCAGGGGCTGTTTGGGCCCAGGCATAACCAGGTGTATGTGGAGCCAGAGAGTCCCTGGAAGTGCGGGCTCCACACTCCTGGTGGGGCCCCCTGGAAAAGGAGGGGAGGTACCTGCAGGATGGTGAAATTCTCCAGGACACTGTTCATCATGTACTTCTCTGGGAGGTGCTTGAGTTTGTGGATGAAGTTGATCATGTACTCGCACATGGGAGACCGGTGGATGCGGTAGACGAACCGGCCGTTCTCCAGCCGTGCATACTCCGTCTGCAGGGGACAGCCAGGGTGAGCAGCTGTCCCGTGCCTGGTGGTGGCCAACTGGGACACAGCAATGTCCTCTCCACCCCACCCATAAATATGGTATAGGCACCCATGTGTCCTACACCCAGCTCTGGTACTTTTTCCCTCCCAGGACCCATCATGGACCAACTCCAAGCCCTTCCCGATGCAGTGGGGCATGGAACTCACCTCTACCTTCTCCACAACCTGCTTCCCAAAGGAGCACACCTTGGTGGAGACTGTGATGGTCATGTTTTCTGCACTGCTGTACTGGCTGCTGACACCATAGAAGGTCCCTGGCCCATCCTGGATTGTGCTGTTCAGATCCGCCTGGAGAGAGGAGAAGGGAAGAGAGTCCCATGAGGCACCACCACACCCAGCCCTCGAAGGGGACAAGAGACCCCAACTCTCAGAGCCGCCCAGTATGCTCCTACTCTGCCAGCAGAGTGCCTGACCCACAACGAGCCTGTAGCTCGAGGATGACCCTCCCCACCCGAACCCTCCCAGCAGCATACCCAAAACTTGACGAGAAAGAAGGAGTTCTGGGGCCCACGCTCATAGAGCTCCTTGAGGCCACCTTTCTTCTCAGGAAACTTGTCATAGATCTGGCGGATGTCCACGGCCTCCAGCAGCGGGTCGCTGTACGAGGGGTTCGTCTGGCCGATGTGCACGAAGAGGTGTTTGCTGTACTGTAGGGAGCGGGGTGGGGACAGCAGCAGGACAGGTCAGGAGAGAGCAAGATGCCACCAGGCACGGGGATGGACGGGCACCGTCCCACGCGGGCGGCGGGCACACGGAGGGGACTGTTACCGTTTCAGCATCCCGGGGCACCTCCATGAAGGCGGAGTACTCGAGGAGCCGGAGCTTGGTGGAGGCGATGGTGCGGTCCTGCCAGACCGGCACGGCCGAGGCAGCTGGCGGGAGCGGAGCCAAGGGCTCATAACCTGGGGCAAGGGCAGTGACGTGGGGGTGGAGGGGCAGCCAGGAACTGGGGTGAGCCCCCCGCCCTGCAATGCTGCTGTCCCCACTGCATCCCATCTCACACACTCCCGAAACGCCCAGCACAGTGTGGCTACAAAGGTAGGGATGTTCTGGGGGAAAGACATGGGGGATGTTCGGGGGAGAAAGGGACTGTAGGGGACCCAGCTGGGATCAGCACGGTCCTGCTCACTGTGGAGCTTTTTCTGGATTTAAACCCAGGCTTTTCCCCCACTAGAGCTGGGGAGGAGACACAGGTGGGTGGCACTGTGTGTGGGAGGGGACAGAAGATAAATATGACCTGGCAGAGACACTGAGTGCCCTCCAAGAGGGTAGGGACATGACTTACTGGCTAGTGATGGAGGCATGGGTGGCTGGATGGGGTAAGCTGGTTGTGCAAACGGTTTAATGCTGGAAAGGAAAAAGCATCATCAGGTAACCAAGCCCGGGATGCCCCAGTCCCTTGCCAAGGCAGGGTCCTGCCGGTGCTGGGTGTGGAGGGGTCTGTACTTACTCCTGAGAGGGTCCAGGCTGTCCTGGGATAGGCCCACTCCAAAACTGGGAAAACAGCACAGGGAAGAGTCAGTGGCTTCTGACTCTCCCCACTCCCAAAATTTCCCTCCTCACCTGCTGCAAACAGCAGGGAGCCCTGCATTACCACCAGGGCTGAGAATGGCTGTTGAACATCCCCCTGCCCCCTGTGCAGCTCATGGTGTCCCCATCACCCTGGGGTGTCCCCGTGTGGGGGGTGTGGGGCTGTCCTCACCCTGGGGGCAGCAGAGAAGACAGCCTGAGGAAGAGGAGGGGGGGGGCTGAGCTTGTTCTGCAGGACGCTGGCCGACACAATCTGCGCTGAGGACATGGAAGCCATGCTCTGCAGAGCCTTATCCTTTGAGACCTGGTCCTGAGGGGAGAAGGAGGGACAGGAGGGAAGCAGGGGTTACAGGGGCAGACTGAGCTCCCTCAATCCAAGCATGCCTGACAGGTTTTGCAAAGCTGGCTGGCAATCCCACAGCCCAGCTGAGGGACCAGTGCAGAGGGATTCCCCCCCCCACCTCAAATGTTAATTAACATTTGGAGCTTGCCAATGCGCTCTGAGCAAAAGCTGATAGGTCTGGAAAATGCCCCCTCCCACTGCTGCTGGTGGCCCTCCCCCCTTGGGGATGTGAAGGAGTTTTAGCCCTTCCACTGGAGAGGGCATAATGCAATGGAGAACAAAAGGAATTTCAGACTCAAGATCAACTTACCAAGTTCATGGCCTGTCGGCAAAAGAAAGGAAAAAAAAAATGTTAGAGTGTCACAGAGGGAGCCTTTGGGTACTCTGTACACCTCCCCTAAGTCGGTGCTGGCGTCAGCTCAGGCAGAGTTAATTTTGTCCACAGCACAGGCATGGGGTGACTGTGAAGTGCCATGAAGAGAATTAAATCTACCCCAGCTGAGACCAGGACAGCTGGGTATGCCTCACCCTGGCTCATCACCACAGCCGACGTGGCCAGCGAAGCCCTTGACCTGGCCAGTCACCAGTCGATGCACATGGTGGCCACTGATGCCCAGGCTTAATCCCCACCACGAATGGGATGGCAAAGCCCCCCACCCACTCTTAAAAGAGGTCACTGTGGTGAGCCTGTGCCTTCTTTGGCTTTTTAATATCCTCTACCTCTTTTTAATATCTTCCACAGCCTCCCCAGAGCCCCCAGTGCTTGCAGCTGGGGCACTGAGAGGAAGAGCTGCCCTGGGATGGGGACGCCAACTCCCCCACAGGCACAGCAAGGAAAACCCCAAGCACAACACCCCTGTGCTGTGTGTGCACTGGCAGAAGAGACCAATTGCTTTTCCTTTTGCTCCAAAGGTCACTGCACTGCTGGGCAGGAGCTCCAGGGCTCCCAGGTCTTGCCTGGAGCAGGGCTGCTCCTCCACTTGCATCGCTAGGACACGTTCATGCTGGTTCCAGTGCACACCCTCTTCTTTCCCTCTGAACCTTCCCCAGGGATCAATGCTTCATTTATTTCCACCTGGGGCAGGGCAGGAGGGCGGGCATGCAGCCACATGCTGGGAGCATGAACACACACATGACTGCAGCTCAAAAACACAGACACTGCTCATGGAAGTGTCTTCACCTCATAGGACAGTGCTGGGGGAGGGCAGAGGGCTGCCTGCACTGATCTTGAGAAGGGATGTTCTGTATCCCCCTAGTATTGTTCAGGGGGAATCTCTGCCTTGGCTGCTCCATGCCAGAATCCCGCAGGCAGCATGGCTGGGAATGGAGAGCACAGCCACAGACCCCTGGGGTCACTCCTGCCTCCAACTCCCCCTTGCTCTACACACTGTGCCAAGGAAAGATTTTTTATTTTATTTTAAGGCTTCTGCTGCTGTTTACCCTGCTTACCCCTCGCACTTTCTTGACTGCCCCTCTTGGGGCTGGAGACTGGGTTTAAGATATACAAGCCCAAAGGAGCATCCCAAAATAAGTTTCAGGTGCTCTCTCCTGGCTTCTCCTAGCAGACCAAAGCCATCTGGCCGTGGCAGCCCTCCTGGCAACCTGTTCACGGGGCACTGGGGTCCCTGCTGAAGGACTTTGGGGGGCACATCTTGGTGGACTCCCAGACAGCATGAGCTGGAGTTTGTTAAAGCTTTGAGGATGAAATGCTCCAGCTGTGAGAGTGCCCTGGCTGCCAATTCTGACAGTGGGGTCCACTGCCAGCCTCAGAGCTGGAGATGGACACAGCACCCAGGACAGGGGGAGCTGCTGATGCTTTCGGGACCTCAAGGTCGGCAGCCTGGAAGATTTTCTGGGCTCCCACTCACACAGCAAGCAGCAAATCACCCCTGGAGATACCTAAGGAGATGCTCCCAGTGTGATGGTACAGAGTTAACTGAGGCACATCACAGGAGCTGGCTGTGTCCAGTGGGTGGTTGTGCAGTGGGGACCTCTCTGTCCCCCACCTTGCATCATGGGGGTCCAACCCAAGCAGGGTGTGGTCCTTTGGTGATGCCCCCAGTCCTGCCCATGTCCCCCCATCATGACCTCCCCACTGCCACCACAATGTTTGGTGGGAACAGTTATGGAAAGGTTAGTTGGGCTCCAGTTAGGAGGAGGGAAAGAAGGAAGGAAGAAAAGAAAAGCCAACCAGAAAAGAGAGAGAGAATGATCCATTTTTTTCTCACTTGGCTCCCTTGGCTCCTAGCACTGTGCCCCCATCCCCAGCAGTATGGCCCCAGATGGACCTGCTGCCACTCACATCCCTGTGGTGCCTCTGGGCTCTGCTCACACCCTGGTGCATCGCAAGCCACTGGGCTGGCAGCCTGCAGGGACCCCTGGAGCCCCCCTGCTTCTGTCCACATCGCACCAGCAGCTGTTCTGAGCTGGGTCAGGTCTCACTTGTGGAGGGGAGTGGGCCTCTGAACACCTTGCTTGAACCTCACTTTGCCTCACTGGCTGCCCTGGGGGGCCCTTCTCCTTGTGGGAGAATCCGTGATGGCCCAAAAGAGGGGGCAGCCCTCACATATCACCAGAGGAGGGTTTAAACCCATATCTTCCCATGGCAGAGTCCTTGCCTAGATGCAAAGAGGGGATCTGGCACCCAGACCAGGAAAGAGAAAGGCTCTGCTGCCCCTCCTAGCACTTCTCTTTGGGCATTCCACAACGATGCCTGTAAAAACCATTTGATCCAAGGAGCCAAGAGAGGGGGAAGGAAGAAAAAACACCAAAAAATAGAGAGGTAAAACAGGAAAGCAAGCAGCACACCACAGAGCCGAGTGCGTTAGTCGTCAGCAGGCGGGGCCAGGCGAGGCAGGGCGTACCTTCAGCTTGGACTGAATCTCACGAGATTTCCGTCGGGCAAGAACCTGCAAGTGGCTAGAGACCTGCAGAGAGAGAGCAGAAGGAGAGGGGGAACAGCAGAGCCGTCAACCAGAGGAAAGGAGGAGGAAGGAAAGGGGCTGCCCATGCTCACAGAGACACCGCCGCGGACACCTGGGCAAGGGCGTCAACGTACCTTGATGCCAACCTGGTACTCCCGCACCTTCTTCCGAGCTAGAACCTGTATGTGGCTGGACACCTAGCGCCCGCCACGCCGTTCGGAAAGGAAAACACAGAGAGCGTGAAGATACGTTCCCCCTGCAGGGCGGGATGCTGTCCCCAGGGGAGGGAGTCTGCAGACATGGGGGAGCACTTTGGCCGCTCCTAGAGATGCTGAGGGTCCTGCACCCACCAAGAGCTGGAGGAAGGAAAGCTGTGGGGCACACCGGTGCTGGTTGATGCTGGTTTGTGCCCACCCCAGGCTGGGGTGAAGCTCCTTGGTGTAAAGCTGCTGCAGTTGAGGGAGTCCCCATTCACCACCTCGTGGGGACAGACAGACAGACCCTGCCAGCCCCTGTGAGCACCATAAGTTGATGATACAGCCTGGAAGGTTTGAGGTGCCCGGAGTTACTCGGTGGGCCTGTGGGTCCAGGAGCGACTGGCACATTGCCCCAGGGCTCCTGCTGGTTTTACATGTGGGAAAGGTGAAAAAGGTTGGGTTTTTGTGTCTAGGCCCCTGTAAGAGCAAGATCTAAAGAAAAGGGGCTGATATCCAGGCAGTATAGGCACAGCATTTCTGGGGGGCCATCCACAGGAAGAGTGGGTGTCCATATACCCACAGGGCTTCAAGGATGATTTTGGCAAGAACCTGCTCCCACCAGTGACTGGCTGTACAAGAGGAGACACCAGGCTGTTCAGCAGACAACTGCACACAGGGATCAGTGCCATGGGTGCTCTCTCCCATGCCTTTCCTGAGTCCCCCCAGAGCACTGCATCCTTCCCCCATGAAGGGGGGGCCCAGTTAAGTCTTTAAGCCAGAAATTAATCACTTCTTGGCACTGATCTGAACACAAAAACAGTGGCCAGACCCTTGTCCCTCTCCTTTCAGAGTTAATCCTGGAGGAATGACCTCTGCAGTGTCTGGGGACCAGTGTCCATCTCTTGTGAGGATTTGTGGCACAGGACAGTCCCAGGATAAGTGTCCCAAACCCAACCGTCTCCTGGTGGTGGGAGATGCTCCCAAGCATCCAAGATCACGGGCTCTGCTGGGATGGGTGGCCTGGCTCCTGGCTGGGGGCCACCATGAGGGGAGGGAAGAGCAACTGGACACATGAGAAAGGGACACATCCCATGGAGAGCTGCAGCAGCCCACTCCTCAGACAGGTATGGTGAAGCAAGGGCTTCCAGGGACCTCTGTGTGCTCCTGCCCTGCTGGCATCCCTGCCTGTGCTCTGTGGTACCTCCAGCTCCACCAAGACCAGAACCACAGCTTCACACAGCTAGTTCCTGGATCCCTGGCTGTGATGTAGATGCCCTGCTCTCAGTCCATGGGGTTTGTAGTGCCTTTGCTGTGGCACCCGGCACAAGTGGCATAAAGCCTGGCAAGGGGCAGAGATAGGAACAGTCCCCAGATCCAGAAGGCGCAGCAGAGAGACCCATACAGATACACACACACACACACACTGCCTGGAGAAAGTCTGAGGGCTCCTGCCACCTGTAGGGTTACCCCAACCAGGTGGGTGACCTGGGTGCTGCCTGCCCCCACACCCCCAGTTTCCAGGCATCCTGTGACAGAGGAAACCCAAGGGGTTTTGTGCTCACAGGCGAAGCTCCTCGCAGATGGGGGATCTGCTGGCAGCAGCAGTGGCTTGAGGAGGGGACACAGAGGACGAGTGATGCAGCAGGACAGCCGCTCCCCCTCGAGCTTACCTGGCATCGCCTCCCACCCCGCCCCGAGCCCACCCCAGGAGAAAAAGCAGAGCAACGCCTCACCTGCTTCCTCGTCCGTGTCTTCCCCGTTCGCAGCTTGATGTAGCGGGCGATCAGCTCGTTACGACCTGCGGGCAGAGCCTGGGGTCAGCCCCGGAACACGAGGGGCATCACCCCCAAAAATCCCCAAACACCCCCCCCCCCCCCCCACCCCCGCCCGGCCTGACGAGGGAGGCGTTGCCAGGAGGTGGCGCTGCCGCGACAGAGTCGTGGCGACTTGGGGGACACGGGGGTGGCCAGCACAGGGCACCCAGCCTGCCCCCCCCCCTCCATCACCCCGCGGCTCGGAGCGAGGTGACAGTCACCAGGGACCCCCGCCACAGCCGTGCCTCAAACCACAGACCCCCAAAACCCATCCCAGCCGGAGCCCCCCACCAGAACCACCGAACCCACCCCGGGCAGCCGTGCCCGCAGGGGTCCCGGGTGTTGCCCCCCTCCCAGCACCCCGCTTCCCGTTCACAAGCCGTGCTGGCCTTTCCACCAGTATTTCCCAACGTCCTGGTCTAATTCGAAGCAGAAGTTGCTTTTGCGCCACATTTCAGGGGCCAGCTGTGGCCAATCTACGTTCAAACGTCAGAGCAGCTGGGAGCTTTCTTCTCCCGGCCCCGGCCCCCCCGGCCCCCGCCGCCCCCCGCGCACGGGGGCAGCCAGGCACGCCAGATTTATTTTAATGGACCAGATGGTCGCGGTTGGAACTTGTCGAAATGCCCTTGGAGCGGGTTTCGGCTTTAAAAGAATAAAAAAATCCCCTAAAAAAAAAATATATACCCCCCCCCTTCCTCCTTCCACCCCGATTGGCCCCCTCCCAGCCCTACAGCAACTGGGCCCTCCTGGGGGGACACACACATGGGGACAGACAGGGCCAGGTGCCACGCAGACACAGCTGCCCCTTGGGGTGCCCACGCCAGGCAGGAGCTGGTGGGTGGGTGACAATGGGGGTGCCCCTTGCACAGCCGGCATGGCGCCCTGGTGTCACCCTGAAGCATAGTTCCCACCCCTCCCAGCCCAGGCTGGCTCCCTCATTAGCACCTAGCAGGGGCCAGGTCTTACAGGGTGTCCCTTTAAACCCAGGTGAGATGATACAGACAGCAGGGTGCTGGCAGGAGGGACTCTGCTGCTGAGCTCCAATTTGGGGGTACACCATCAAAATCCCCCTTTGAATGCCCTGCTCCTGAATCCCATCCTCTGCGCCCTGTTCCCTGGCTGTGGGAAAGAAATATGGGGAAAAAATACAGGAAAGAAATGTAGGTGCCTTCCTGGACTCAGTGAGCCAGTGCCAGCCCTAGTGTCCAGCATCCAGGGCCGGCATCTCCCGCACCCATCCTGCCTCACACCATGCCCAAGGCTGCACCCTCACAGCCATCCCTGTGCCCACGTGCCCTGTCCCTTGTCCCTTTCCCTGTGATTCATCTGGACCGTGCCATTCCCTCTGAGAGGGCACGTCCTCCTCCAAATTACCACATTCCCCAAATTCCTCTCCCCTGACACCACCACGTGAACCAGTTGGACAGGCTGGGTTAAAAATAACCCATCCAGCAGCCGAGTGTAGCAAGGCCCAGTGTACCCGTGCTGGGTCCTGGCTCCCCAGCTCCCACCTTGCTTTGCCACCCCCACAGCGCTGGCACCAGTGTGGCAGGGGCTGGCATGGCCATGGGCACCCATGGAACCCCCCAAAAAGAGGGGTGGTGAAGGAGAGCAGAGGCACTAGCACACCGTTACGCTGCATGCTGGCATTGCCTGTGCTGCCAGTGCCCCTGGTACGCTCAGTAATGCCAGCCAGGGGTCCCGGGGGTCCCAGTGGGGAGGTGCTGGGGAGGGTGGGGGGGGAGATGAAAGGCCAACAGGGGCTGCTGCCTCTTTAAGCAGCTGCCAGATGTCTCTGAAAGGCTGGAAAAACCGGTTGGGGCGTGCTTCGAAGGGCCAGGCTCCCCGGCGGCACTTCAGCTATTCCCGGAGAAATCTAAAAAATGCATAGGCTTGGGAAGCCCTGTGCTCCCCCGCCTCCCCCTCACCCCACTCCTCCACCAGCCCCGATGCCGTGGTTGGGAGCCCTGGCAAATGGGGTGGCACAAGTAGCTGGCATGGGTGTGGGGACAGTGGCATAGTGCTCTCCAGAAAGTCTCGTCCCTTTTGCCCCTCTGTACTGGCACTGGGGGAGCCATTGCTGTGACAGCAGCATCCTGGGCAGGTGTATTTTGGAGGCTGGGGATAGAGACGCCAGCCTTGGTAATATGGCAGCCTGTTCCTGACTTGGAGGTTACTGGCCCTTGGGGGTGACATCATGGGATGTGCAGGACAGGAGGAACCAATCCCTACCCTGGCAGGGACAGGGAGTTTTGGGAAACACTGAAAATGAGGCTGACACCTCCAAAAATCATCACCCCAGTGGGGCTGACCAGCCCTGCTGCCACCAGTGAAATCACCAGAAACTGAGCTGGGTGCAGATGGCTCAGGATGGGTGAGTGACCCTTGCCACAGGGTGCTCTGGCCACCAGGTCCGGTTGGGGAAGGTTTGGGGAGGGATGCGCGGGCACACGGGAGCAGGAGGGCTGGGGTTGCCCCGGCTCCGCAGTCCCGCGCCCGCTCCCTGCCCGACGGCTTCACCAAACCAGTCAGTCCGGCAGGGCCGAGAGAGGGAGGGAGCGGGAGGGAGAGCCAGTGCAGAGGGAGGGGACGTGGGTCACTGCCACCTCCCCAGCCCAGCCCCACGACGAACCCGAGCCAGCTGCTTTCGGGCTTGGGGGATGCTCAAGGGTGATGCCCCAGCGTGGGTTTAGGGCAGGAGGTTTCAGTTCAGCCCTGGCCACCCTGTGCCTTTGCTTGGTGCCTCCCTCCTGCCCCTGGTACTCACCGTACATCTTGCCCTCATCTGAGAGGATGATTTTCCTCCGGCCGCAGGGTGGGTAGATCGCCAGAGCCTCCTGGAAGCTCTGCTCAATGTCTGGACTCCACACACCCTCGGCATCATTGTCCAGACTCTTGTCCATGCTGTCCTGGCCATCTTCCCGCCCCTCCCCAGGGCTGCCGCTGGCGTTCCAGCTGTTGGACGCTATGGTGCTGGCTGCTCTGGGCTCCGACCCTGAGCCCCCACGGATACACGACAACCTGCTGGGACATGGAGACATCTGTCAGATCCAGAAACCCTTGCTGGGGCATGGGGTGCAGTGACAGCACGGTGCCAGGTCTGTTCCTGGCCCTTGCCCTGTTCTCACTTGCACCCAGAGCAGCACCTCATTGTAGGGCATCAGACACAAAAACAAGCTTTACTCGGAGGCAGAACATGATTTCTACGATTACCTCCAAATCCAAGTCACCGAGGATCCAACCAAACAAAGTTTGGAAAGGAAACTGTCCCAGCTACTGTATTACCCATACAAGGAACTTGGGCACATGGCGTTCATGGCTGACACCTCGGGACAGGGTGGCAGCAACCCCACAGCCTGTGAACCCTGACCCTGCACCACTGCCCACTACCAAACAGCAGTCTCTTTGGGCAAACTGGCCCAAAAAAGACACTTAGACCCCAAAATCCCAGCTCCACCATGCCTGGCAAAGGCAGAGCTGCGATTTGAAGGGAGATGCTGAGCGGCCCCAAGTCAGACCCCACTAATGGGAACCAGGTGGCCAGAGCCATCCAGCAGCCCTTCCCCTGGTACCAGGAGAGGCCCCCCACCCTGAGGATGCTCAGCTGGGGCCCTGGGCCCCCCTCAGCTGGTGGGTGATGCTGGGGAGCCTTCAATCCTTCTGCTCTTCCTCCTCCTCTTGCCCAGCTCCCAGTGCAGCGTTTCAGTGTTTTGCAATAACATGTTTGGCGGCAGCTGCCGGCGGTGGGAGCGGAGAGGTGTCTCCTGCGCCGCCGCGCTTCCCGGACGGGCTGGGAGTGTACAAAGGTCTCCAGCACAGACATCTCCTTTTAAAGGAACTGCTGAGCCCGCTGGCTCAAGTGCGCTGCGAGGCCTTGCTGCCTTTTTTTTTTTTTTTTCCTTTTATAAAAAAAGAAACTTAGCCCCCCCATCCCTCTCTCCCTCGTCGTGATGTGATGTCAACCCCTCCGGTCCCGCCGCCCATCCCTACCCGCGTCCCCCCCGCTGCCGCTCCCCCTCTTGCTGAGCACTGTGGCCAAATAAGGAGAACTGGATTGTAGGATCGAGCCAGCCGGCCAAGGGAGGGATGGCAGCAGTGGTGCTGGACGGGCCAGCAGCACCCCAGGGCCTGCAGCACCCCACCTGTGCCAGGGGGCTCCATGGTACAGCCCCTGGCAGGGATGCAGGCTCCAAACCTAGCAGGGTGTTGGGGATAGGAGGGCAGGGGAACACCAGGACCAGGCACTGCATAGGGATGGTGAGGGTGGCATATGGGGACAGGCCCAGTAGGACCCTCACTCCCCTCTGCAGCCCAGCAAGCGAATCAGGGCTCTGTCCTAGTGGGGCTCCCACCTACACTGGGGTGCAACTGCCTTGTGCTGAACCCTGGCTGCTTCACAGCAGACCAAGAACCCCTGGCAGACAAGACATGGGTGAACCTGAGACTCCTCAGCTTTTGCAGCAGCCCAAAACCCTGCAGCACCCAAAGGCCTCAATGGTCTCAGACCCCACAACAGCCCCATGGCAGCCCCAGAGCTCTCAGCATTGTGGTAGACCAGGAGCCCCCAGTCTCACGACACCTCAGTGATCAGGGACCCTGCAGCCTGGTGCCAGCCCAGGACCCCACAGCACCACAGGACTGCCATCAGCTCACCCTAACAAGGGGAAGCCCCAAGAGGTGGTGCCAGAAGGTGACTTTACAGGGACTCACCAAACCCCCTTCCCTCCCCACTTGACGGGTGATTTGGGGGCCAAGGGAAAAGCTATAGGGCTGAGAGCAAAAACCACGAGGCTGGCTGCACCACTGCAGGCAGCGTGCCCAGTGCCCTGGGTCACCGTGCCAGGCACTGCCTGCACAGGCAGGGTGACAGCTGACCCCACACCCCGCCTGTGACACGCGTGTCCCCCTCCCCTGGAGGTCCCCAGCCCCCTCCCACCCCACTCCCCCTCCAGCAGGGAAATCCCAGCCCAGCCTTTTCAGGGAAGCTGGGAGAGGAGGGAGGGTGATGCTGGGGCCCCGGCCAAGGTGCGAGGAAGCAGCTCCTCCTCCTTCTCCTCCTCCTCCACCGAACCTGCTTTTGGCCCGGCGAAGACATTGGATTTCCTGGAGGGAGGGTGCATGCACCGCGCTGACGCAAGGCACGGCCGAGTGCCGCTCCACCCTGCCCTTACAAAACACCAACAACAGCAGCAATTAGGGAACCGGCACGGCTGGACGGCCTGCGGAGACCGCGGCCAGACAGGCTCAGGGCAGGGAAGGGGACCGGACCTGCCGGAAAACATGTCACAGGCTCCTGCCTCCCAGCTGCTCCCCAGGGAGCAGGGCAGGAAGACCACCCGTCCCACAGCGCAGGCATCTCTGCAGGCTTTGGGGATGCCAGGACCACTGACCCACATCCCCAGGGGATGCTCTGAGGATGCTCACCACCCATGAACAGGGATGGTCACTGACACCCATGCCAGGAGGCCGTCCCCACTTCCAGCTCACTCGCCCCTCGCACAGTGAATTTGTGGGGAGCACACACTCCAGTGCACAGCTTTAGAGGGTGATGGAGAAGGCTGCACCCTTGTGAGGTCCCCCAGTGGATGCGGTGCCCACAGCAGGCAGGGGAGGATGTGTCCAGGGCAGCCCTTATCTCCCTGAGAGGTCAAGGCTGCCCAGGAGAGCGGGACGGTATTCCCGTGGTGTTCCCACGGCTCCCAGAGCTCGGCCCCAGCACCACGTGTGGGGGATGTGAGGGAAACCTGGGGCTCGAGCAGGCGAGGGGGCTGCAGGCAGCCACCCTGTTCGGAGAGCTGCTTGGGGCTGGGGACCCTGCTAAATCTATGGGAAACTTCTTTAAACCCTGCAAAGGCAAAGGGGGATGGGTGTTTTGTGGCAGGTGAAGGGAAGGAAATACTCTGGAGGCAGCATCTGCTGTCAGAGAAGCACCGTGGGCACCCTGTGAGTGTCAAAAGGAAGGAGCAAGGTGCTGCTGGATCCAGCACAACCAGCTGTGATAAGGATCGGGTCAGGGACGTGCAGGGTGGCACATGGGAGAGCACTTGGGGCTGGGAGCACAGGGACATTGTGACGTGGGCAGAGGTGCCCATCATCCCCACAATGCCCCCATGTACTCAGTCCTCATCCTTGACCCATGCTGCCGAGCTGGGGGACAGCATATTCCTCTTCCCCAGCATGCTCAGCCCCAAAAGCATCATCCCATCTGGTGCACCACGAGGCACAGCCCCTGCAGCCCTTGCACTACCCCAAAGCCCTTCCCAAACGGGGACAGGGGTGGTGGCTGCTGTCACAGCATCTCCTCAAACCACCTGGACTGGAGGGCATGGTCACCAGCACTCACTTCACAAGGGGGATTGCAGCACAGCATGTCCCCAGCTGGCAGTATCTAGAGGGACAAGGTGTGGGGCAGAGCAGCCCCAAGGACCCCTTCTTACCTGGGGTTCCCCACAACAGGCTGGGGACATTGGGACAAAAAGACTCTGCAAAGGTGCTGGGGACATTGTGGAGGCAAAGAACCCTGCAAAGACAGGGAGGGAGGGGGTCCAACTGCATTCTGGCTCCATCCCGCCTCCCCATGCAGGGGGCCCAGGGCAATCCAGCCCTTCTCCCTCCCCTCTGCACCCAGACCCCACGGCAAAAGGATAAAAGTTCATGACAAGCCTAGGCAGGATCAGCACAGAGCAGATCAGCCTCACACCGGCTCAGTGCCGCCTGCGCCAGCCCTGTGGGGGAACACAAGGCTGCTATCACCCCCTCCCCATCACTGTGACTGATGGCATCCACACTCCAGAGATGATGGGGACACGAGTCCCCCCCATCCTCCCTAGTGCTGAGTGTGCAGCCTCTGCCAGGGACTGCTCTGTGAGACCTCAAAGTGAGGTTCTAGGGTACCCCAGCTCCTGCGTGTCCTGGCACACTGGGGCTCAGTGAGAGCACAGCTGGAGGGAGCCCTGATACTGGCAGTGATTGGCAAGCAGGCAGAGGCTTTTGCTAATGTGCCCCTCATTTCAGGCAGAGTGGTGCTGGCCAGGGACTGTGTCCCTGCTCCTGGTTCTCCCCACCTGGTGACATGGCCAGGAGGAATGCTGCCCACATGATCACACAGCCACCAGCTCTGCAGAGCCCCTGGAAGGAAACCTAAAAGCTGTGGAGCTCCTAGTGGACACCACAACACACCAGAGAAGATGTTGCTGTGTCCACTGCAGTGCACAGAGCAGGATGCCCTTGGGTCTGCCAAGGATGACCCTGCAGCTCTTCACAGGAGCCCCATATCCCTGGCACCTTGCCCAGGGACCCTTTGGGAACACTGTGCCCTATTCCCACAGGGAAACACCATCCTGGCTGGCACAGGGCTGTCCCAGGGACAGCCAGATCTCACCAAGGTGGGTGGCAGTGGCTGAGCAAGAGGTGGCATGGCAGGAGGGCAGTGAAAGGAGGTTTGTTTACATTGTGCTCCTCTTCCAAACAGCTCTCGGGCTGCTCTGAGGGATTCCCTGGCTTCTGGAGGGAAGAGTGGCCACCCTGCTCTCTCCCACCCAGGTTTGCACCTTCTGACTGACCACGTCCTCTCTGAAGGGTCCCCTGGCACAGTCTGGGGACCCAGATGGTGGCAGAGCCCCTAGTGCACTAGGCCAGCTCCCCGTGAGACAGCCCAACTAATTTCCTCCCCTCTATCACTTCCTGTCCCTTCCGGCTTGGCGGGAGGCTCAGGAAGCAATCGCAGTGAGGAAACCGCAGGAAGCCACGTGGCAGCATCCCACCAGGGTCTGAAGAACTGCCAGGGCTGCCCCAGGCTCTCCATGCCCCCCAGCTCCAGCTGGACCCCAACAGCCAAAAGGTCCCCTAGCTCCCAGCAAAGCCTCCAGCTGGCAGGGATGTAGCTGGTCCTCGCTCAGCTGTGCAAGGTCGAGGGATGCTCAGACCCCTCATCCCAGGGGGCTGTGGATGAACAAAGAGAAAATGTGAGCGATTTGCTCACAAAATATTTGGGGCAGAGAGAAGGAAGGGGATGAGACAAACCCAGGACACAGCTCCCTCCTAAGGGCAGAATCACGGGCATGCAAACCAACCCTTCTATCCCCTCCTCTCCCCCAGCCCTGGCAGGGTGGCACAGCCAGGTTTCAGCTTCTGGAGGATCCAATCCGGTTTTGCTTGAGTCTTCAGGCTTAGGACCCGAGGGCAGAGGACAGACGGACACTGTAACCCAGCATGCCTCCTTGGCCCAATTACACTGCCCTGCCCAGCCAGGACGGGGCGTTTCACCCAGCAGCGCATAAATAGAAAGCTTTTAGAACATTAATTGCTCTCTGTGTTATGAAACGAGCTGGATGGAAACAACAGGGTTGGAGTTGCCTGCTGGGGATGGGCCACCCCTTTGTTGTCCTGTGACACCTCCAGTGCTGGTGGCCCATGACACAGCCAGTGCTGGACACAGCACCCATTGGGAACTGCTGAATTTGCCAAAATATATCCATCCCAGGATGTCTCCTCCTCAACATCCCCTGTAGATGAGTTCAGAGTGGCCAACAAGTCCTGAGTCCTCCTGGACCTCTCTCAAGGGGAAGCCAAGTGTCCCTGGTGTCAGGGGAGCACCAGAGAAGCCTGGGTCAGGCAGTTCTATGCCTGCAGTGGGACAGTGTCCGACCACTGGGGCCAGCCAGGCATCTCAGGGACCCCACCAGCCCTCTGTCCTGCTCCTAGGAGGAAAAATGTCTCCACAGAAGAGCTCCAGGTGCTGCTGACCCCATTTTATGCCACTGCAGCAGGGCCAGGGAAAACATCTCCCAGGGGACCCTACCAGGCAAGGAGGAGGAAGGCTGCAACAAATTTCACACCTGCCCCCAGCCGCCTCCGCCCCCATGAAACCCAAGCCTGCCCAGGCAGCAGCTGTACCCACTGCACCCGCTGGAGCCCAGGGCTAGCGCCGACTGCCACACTCACAGTTCCCAACCAGAGAAACCCCATGGGATGGGGGCTGAGAGAACTGACTGGGGGGTTCGGCTCCTGAGCCCAGACTCCTGGGCTGTCAGGCATTACCACCCCACCCAAGACATGGAGATGTTCCTGGCTGCCAGAGTCTGGCACAGAATGTGACACAGCACTGTCACCTGGCCATTGTAACCCCTGGGGGGGGGGGGGGCATGCTTCCCTGCCCTCCTGCAACGAGCTCAGAACAATCTCAGTGCCCAGCTGCGGTCCTGCAGGAGCTGTGATAGCAGGTACAGGCTGCCCTGCACAAACCCCATCAGCGACCTATTCCCAGAAAGGAATATTTTTATCCAGCACCGTTTCACTACCACCACCCCAGACAGTCCCAGCTAGGAAATCCTTGTGCATGTCAGGAGGGTGCTGGGAGCCTGTGGCAGCTCATCGCCTTCTCCCAGCGTCTCTTACCACTGCCCGAGCTGAGAGCTGGAGATGGGCACAGCAACTCCAGCTCCCGCAGACTGAAAAATTGCTCTGGAATCCTTGGGGAGGAAAATTGCTAAAAATACATGAAGGCAGTCTTTCTTGGTAAAAGAAGGAGCTCCAGCGAGGAGCCCAAGAGTGCCAGAGAGCCCAGCACAGCGTGTTAGACCCCTGCCCAGCACACTGATGTCCAAACACCACAGCTGGACCCTGACAACTCTGTAGTGCCATGCAGGCAAGGCTGCGAGGGGACACAGCAGCCACCCCATGCAAGAGCTGGAGCCCAAACTCAAGCCATAGCTGGGCACAGGTGCTGGCAAGGACGAAAAGCAGAACTCTGCCCAACTCATCTGCCCAGCACGTGGGCACAAAGCCGGGCAGGGAAAAGCAGGGTCTTGGACCAGACCTTCTCTCCCGGATTGTGAAGCACCCAGATCTTCCTGCTAATAAAAACCCGACGCTCGGTTGGGTCGGGAGCTCGCACGCCTGCGTGCGGGTGTGCTTCTTCCTAAACCCGAATTGCCTAAGCCGGCGGGTGGGAGGCAGGAGCTGGCTGCCTCTGGGGGAAGGGCGGGCGGCGAGGAGCTGGCATGGGAACGGCAGCCCATCCTCCACGCACCCGCGCCGCTCCGCGTCTGTAAACTTTGAACATCTTCCGGAGAGAAGTTAGTGGCTATTGTGAACAGCTGGATCTAATTTTACGAGGAGCGAGGAGGAGACAGTTGTGGGGAAATAATAAGGCTTGGCGCTCACAGGCGAGGATCCCCGAGCCCGGCCAGCCTTCCTGCCTCCACCGCACTCCGCCGGGGGAGCGCTGGCGAGACGATCCCGGCGAAACTGAGGCACGGAGCAGCGCGAGGCTCACCCGCCTCCCGGATAATGCGAACCGGGAATCCGGGGCTTTGCCCCTTTGTGTTTCCCCGGACCCACCGCTCCTCCAGCAGCCGGGACATCCGTGCGGGCACGGCTCTTACTCAGAGCACAAAATTAGGCTGCCAGCGCAGGGCTCCCCTTGCCAGCCCAAGGCAGCATCTTCAGAGCCAGGGTCGCCCAGTGCTCACTCTCGATGCTCGTGGGCACCGCGGTGCGAGTGCGACACCTCCCTCCAGCCGGCTGCTTCCCCTGAGGCTCTGCCCACCTCCTAAAATTAGCTGCAGCCCTGCTGTCCCCTCCCCGGCCACCCCCCGCAGCCCGGGGAGCTCTGCCAGCACACGCTCCGGGTCCGTCCCGATCCCCCGGCAGCAAAGGGGGAAAGGGATCAAGCAGCCTCCTCCATCACTCACACCTCGCCTGCCACCCGCCAGCCTGCGCTCCCCGGGAGCAGGGCAGCCCCGCAGTCACCTCTGTGCCTCGCAGGAGCGTGCCCGGGGGTGAGCTCGGGCATTATGGAGCAGAGACCCAGCACAGCCTGTGACACACCCAGTGCCCCGCTGGGAGGTGGCAGCGGTGGGCACGCCGGGTTTTCGGTGCTGCTGTTGTCTCATGGAAGCATAATGGGGAACGGTAGAGCCCACTAGCATCACATCTGTTTGGGACAGGAGCATCACATCTGTTTGGGACAGGATGGGGGGACGAGTCCCATCGGGATTTGTGCTGCGAGGACGGGATGTGCCTCGTGCCATCACTATTTCCCCAAATCCTTCGCCCACAGGTACAGCTGCACCAGCGTAGAGCCCTGCTTGAACACTGTCACCACAAGGCCACCATCTGCCAACCCTAAGAATCAGACCACGAGGTTCACGGCCTGTCACCTCCAAAGGGCTCGGCCACATGTGCTCATCAGGAAACCCTGCCACGAGCAGCACGGGGAGCCCCAAATGGCACCAGCACGGCATGACCCCCAGCTCCCACTGCCAAGCCAGGCCAGCGGGCTGACCGGCACCACGAGGAGGTTTTCCCGGGGCCCCTCTCTCCCATTTCACAGGCGGAGAAAACTGAAGCAGCAGGAGCTGCAGCAGCATGTCCAGACCCGCAGCAGGATCCGGACGTGCGTTATCGCTCAGGGGGGGCCGCTCCTGCTGCGTGCCCGCTGCAGGCTGGTGCGGGGCATGGCCCCGCTGGCTCACCCCATCATTACCCTCCCTCCCTCCAAAAAAACATTTCATAAGTCACCACGTGACGGTGGCAATAGCGAACGCCCATGCGCTTCAGGTGTCTGCCCCAACCACAACACACAGGTGCCTGGGCTCGGCCACCGCGGCACCCAGCCTGGCCCCCACCCCAAATAACGCCTTGGACAAACAGCTGAGAAGGTCAGGTCATGGCCTGGCAAATCCCCCGTGGATGGAAGCTTCCAAAATCAAGGGTAGTTGGTTATATCCCGTCCACCAACAGCGCTCAAGGTGATGTAAACACTGTTTACATCCCCGCCAGCCCCTTGCCATAGCCATCAAGGATTTAATGACAGAGGGAAGCTCCTAGAGATGAGACGTTTTTGGGAAAGCATCCGTCCACTTCAGTGATGGATGGAGAGATTCCAGCCTCATGAAGAGCCTCAGGATGGCTCTTGTCACATAAATCCCAGTAGCACTCCTGGTTAGGGCTTTCCTTCCCCTTCTCCCCTCTTCCCCTCCATTTTTCACTCCCACAGACAGAACTAACGCAGTAAAACACATTTCTCCCGCCACCAACAGCCCAAAATTGCCCATTTATGCCTTTTCTGGCTGCTGCGTGCCTGCATCCAGTCTCACCACCGATCTCACCTGCCACCAGCCTCGTGCTCTCTGTGTGTTTGATGGGAGCTGCGCGGTTTACCTGCTTTTTAATACATTAATTATAGCTGATTACTGCTGCCACCCCCACCTCCTCAGTGCCATGACCTGCTCACATACCGCCAGGAAAAGGCTCCTTCCTTTGGCACAGTGCCAGGGCCACCGGGACTTGCCTCCCAACCCACTTGGTGGTGGCAAGATGGGGATTAAATGGCGATTAAAAGGAGATGCTGTTTCTGATATCATGATAAACAGCCACCGCATGTCATGGCAAATGCATGCAAGTCCCTGTTATTGATGGAGATGGAGGATTCTGCTTTGCAGGAAAGGGATTTTAGATGTGGGATGACTGCTGGAGGGTTATCCTGTCCAAAATGCCCTGGTTGAAACATCTCCCTACTCTGAGCTGCACCCCAATGTTGCAGTCACCTCGGGCAGGACAAGGCTGTTTCAAACACCTGGGTGCCATTTATAGAAGGTGGCTGGACCCGCTGCTTTCAAAGGGTTATTCCTGTCAGAAAATCCAGTGTAGTGCCAGCCACATGCCCATGGTGGGGAGGTAGCTGAGTGCTCAAGGTCCCTGGGGATGGCAATGTCCCCCTGTGTCACCCAGCTGTGAGGAGGAATTGCTAACCCCACAGCCATCTGCAGCCTCTT
Organism: Cinclus cinclus; assembly: GCF_963662255.1. Taxonomy (NCBI): domain Eukaryota; kingdom Metazoa; phylum Chordata; class Aves; order Passeriformes; family Cinclidae; genus Cinclus; species Cinclus cinclus. Next base: position 4,529,858 of record NC_085072.1, read on the forward strand.
CCCATGGGAATGCTGACCCTGTAACACTCAAACAGGGCTAAATCCAGAGCCTTCTCCCCATGGGACAGTCATGCTCACCCCCTCTGGTGGGGAAATGCTGGGGCACTGCCACAGTGACCATCACCTGCCCTGTCACCAGCATCCCAGTCCCCCTACCCATTTCTCTCCTGACTTCACCACCGAGTGACCTTGGCAAGCCCTCACCCCTTGCCCACTTTGGGGACCTTCCATTTCATCTTCCTCCAGTTCTTGGGGAAAATGACCCCCAAGGAGTGTGAGCTGTGAGGCCACAGAGGCCCCAGCACCAGTGGGTGCACGGGGTGCTCATCAGCCTGGCAAACCCCAATTCTCCACTCAGCATCACGAGCGCTCCAACACCAGGGGGAGGTTGGCAGCCCGGCTGGCAGGGCCCCCCAGGGTGGCTGGGCACTGCCAATGCCCTGACTCACAACACGCACGTACCCGCGCGGGGTAAAGCGATAGGAGGGGAGAGAGGATGCCGGAGCCCAAAATACCCCGGCGTGCCTGACACAGGAGATTATCGCTTCGCTGATGGGACCATCGCCCAGCCCAGCTTGTCCCGGCTCCCTGCAAAGCACCAAAACCCCCCAAAACTTCTGCCTTCACCTTTCCCCCTGCCACCCCATGCCAACCACCCAACAGCAGTGAGCAGCTGCAGGGTGCCCGCCATACTAGCCGGGCCACTGGTATAATTTCCAGCTGGTTTCTTCCCAGTTTTGTTTTTTTGTTTTTTTTTCAGTCAGGAGAAGCCAAATGTGTTGTGTAGGGCCTGAGCGGTTTCAGGGGTTGGAGGTGGGTGGCTCTGCGAGGGCTTGGCCGTATTTTCCTTCCAAGGGGGTTAAGGGGTAAAAGACCAGTACCAAACCCAAGGAGGGTGTAAAAATAAAACAATAATAATAATAATAATAAAGATGACACACTGCTGAAAATTATACATCTAATTGCTGCCTTGTTAGCAAAGCACCCCTATGACGAGGCATAAAGTGTTTAGCATACAGTCAGTGCGTGGTCATCCCTTACATGCGTGTGACACACATGTAGCGTGACACGCGGGTGACCCCGCACCTCACCCGGGACCCTCCCGCGCCGCTTCCCCGAGGGGCTCCGGCCGGGGCGGGCAATCCCTGTCCGTAACGTCCAGCGCCCGCCCCGAACGCTCCCGACGTGCGGGCACAAGGCCCCTTTGTCACTCCGGGGATGCGCCCGGGGGGAACTCGGCGGGGACCGGTGCGGGGGCAGCTCAGCCCCGACGGGGCGGGAGCCCGGGGACCCGACGTGGGGTGGGGGGAGAGTGAAAACAGCCCTACTGTGCCCCCCCCCATGCACATACCCCATCGGGGGTCGTCGGGGGGAGCGCCGGGGGGAGGCACCGAGCTGCCGGCCGGAGGGCGACCAGGGCTGGTGCGACCCCGCCGCCCCCCGCCATCCGCCGGGGCTCGGGGCAGGCGGAGGGCTGCGGGCCGGGAGGAAGGAGGGGCTGGAGGAGGAGGAGGCGGAGGAAGGGGGGTTGGGAATCTCTTCCCGGCGAGCGCTTACCTGCTCCGTGCTCCGGAGGGGCTGGGCCGGCCGAGGGTGCCGGGAGCGGGGCCGGGGCCGGAGCGGGGCCGGGGCCGGGCCGGGCCGGGGCGGGCGGCAGGAATGCGGGGAGCGCGGCGGGCTCCCGGGTCCGCGCACGGAGCCAGGCGCAGGGACGGGAAAGTTTATGCGAGGGAGGAGCGGAAAGTTGGGAGTCAATCAGGAGGCGGCGGGGCCGGGCCGGGCCTCCTCCTCCTCCCCTAACCTCCTTCTCCTCCTCCTCCTCCTCGTCCTCCTCCTCCTCGTCCTCGACCTCCTCCTCCTCCTCCTCCTCCTCCTGTTCCTGGCCCTTCCTCCCGCCCGACCCTCCCGACCTCCCCGTCGGGGCAGCGAGCAGCGGAGATGCCGGACTTCCCTTACACAAGGAGGGATTTTTTGGTTGTTTGTTTTTTGTTTTTTGTTTTTTTTTTTTTTTTTTTTTTTTTTGGGGAAAGGGCAACCCTGGAGTTCGGCCCGACTCGGGCTATGGGAGCGCCCTCTATGAGCCTTCCTCACCTTCCTCCTCTTCCTCCTTCTCCCTCCGGCATTCCCGGGATGCGGCCCTGGGATGCGGCCTTGTGCAAGGACATGAAGGTGCTGTTGTCCCGTGTTGTCCTGTCCCTTCCGCAGCCGGCCAGGGTCACCCGTGCACACCTCCATCCCCTTCCGCACATCTTCATCACCCTCTGTGCTCACCTTATCCCACCCTTCGTTCCCACTCCACTCATCGTGATCCCTGTGCTCACCTCCATCATCCCCTTCCACACATTTTCATTGTCCTCTGCGCACTGTGAAGCCCTGTCACACATTTTCATCCTCCTCTTCCTTCCCATCCTGATATCTTCATCCCCCTCCAAACACCTTCATCTCTCTCCTCATCCTCACACACACACACTCATGCTCTGCATCCCACCAATCTACAGATTTCCTGCTTCTCCCAGACATCCACTCCGTGGTGCCCAGGATGGGGATTTCAGCCCACACTGTTGGGATTTCTCAAGGGAATTCAGCCAGGATCCAGGCCATGGTCACTTCCTCTGAGTGAGCTGATGGGTGGTAACGTGCTAAACCACAGCAAGCAGATCATATACAAATCCCTGGCCACGACTCAGCCTGACCATGCAGCCCCAAAAGGGACAAACCCCAGTCCCCCTGGCCACTGGGCCAGCGCACACAACAGGCCTGTGCCACACTGCCCAAAACCCCCAGAGATAAATCATGGTGAGGAATCCTCCTACCGCCCTGCTTGGAGAAGGGATGTTCTTTGCATCCCATTCCTTCTAGAAACATATTTTTCTAATTTTCGTCATGAGCTTGGTTGTATTAAAGCGTTTTGGGACAAGACAGCCAATGCTTCAGTCCGCGAAGTGACAGGCTCTGAAGCATCCAGCGCATTCAGCAATTGTGTGTGATTCATAAAGCCATATCGCATTCTTCCACCCTTGGCCTGCTGCTAACTTGTAAGAAATCTGGACCAAAAACTGCAACAAAATGGCTGCTATTCTCCAAGGGCTGTTCAGAGCCTCGTTACTCATCCCTTACTTGGGCAAAAATGACATTGAGTGCTCCTGGAGATGACAGCCTTAATTGAGTTCAATAGGAGTTTAGGCTGAGTAAGGCATGAGCAAACAAGTGTGCATTAGCCCATGAATAAAAAGCGTGATCCACAAATGTTTAGGAACACATGTAACGCTGAGCAGGGGAGTGTTGAGGGGGTCACTGCTGCTCTGGCCTTGCCATTTGAGCAGGGGTCTAGCTACAGCATACAGCACGACTGATAGTGATGCTGGGATGAGCTTGTTCAAGAGTGCAAAGATTCAAGGCTAGCTCAGTGGTTTGTTTCCCATTCTGCCTCTTAATTTTTATTTATTTTCCTCCTTCAGAAGTCCATAGTCCTTGTTTCTGCTATTTTTTTGTCCACTGGTGGGAACAGCAACTTCCTTTCTCAAATTATAATATAAAAGAGCTGCAAGCTGCAATGCCATAAATAATATTTTCTTATGGCCAGAACATCCAAGTCTAGGCAAGACACCAAGAACAGCTACAACATTGTAAAACTCCAACACTTCTCCAGAATGGATCCACTAATTAAAAAATTACTCCTTTTAAAAAGCAGTTGAAAAATATTGGCTTTCCTGCTGCTGCCTGTTGCTTGCTGCACTGAGAAGGAGCCCATCCTTCAAAGCCACAGCTGACCTAACCAGCAATGAGTCTGCCTTTCCCTCTAAAAAATATTACCAAAATAAATACAAGGGGAGAGAGAGGGAAGAGAAGAACACCTTGTCACAATCAGTTCTTTAATTAATTAAAGTATCACCACTTCAAAGTTGGAGAGAGATCCCCCAGGGCTGGGGCCGTGGCAGCTTGCTGGGAACCAAACAGCTCCAGCCCTTCCGTTGCTGGACGAGGACTTTCCCAGTGCTGCTCTCCCCTTTCACGCCCCCCAGGATGTACCAGCCCTCCCCTCCTCAGGCTGCCTTCCCGGTGGGGCATTTTCCTCCTGGAACCCATGGAAATATCTGTCAGCCCCTCCAAGAGATCAGGGCTCAGAACTGGGTGCACAGAGCTCCCCAAACCCCAGGGGTCTGCGGAAGAGGGAGAAGCCAGCAGTTTGTGGGAGCCTCCACATCCACCTTCCTACTCAGCTCTGGACCAGCATCTTTGAACTCATCAGCTTGGGATGGGGATGAACTATGGAGAGAGCCACCAGCACTGTAGTGACACTGGTCCTGGCTCGGATGTGCTGCTCAGCAGTGAGGTGGGGCCTTATTTTTTTCCTCCCCTTTGCCTTATAAGCATCTCTGCAAAAATAAAACACATTTCCCAGGAGGTTCCCTTGAGGAGCTGACGACAGTCTCCTCTGGCTACTGGCCATGCTTGAGCCCCTGCACGAGCACTTTGTGGGGTTAAATCCATGCCTGCAGCACCAGCCCAATGACAGCACCCCTAAAACGAAGCTTTGGGGAACCTCAAACTCTTCACACTGCAGGGAAAGCATCATCCCTGGGGATTGAAGAAACCCTTTCTCCAAGGTATACACACACTTTGGACTCAAACACCATTGATAAGGCTCTTTCTTCTTTTTTTTTTTTTTTTATCTTTTCTTGCAGCAAGCATTCCTTCCACACCCACGCACACCCCAGCATCCTCAGCCATTGGTCTGCCGGCGCATCCGTCACACTTTCCGCCGGCCAAAGTAGATACACATTTCAACTGTTTCCATCCCTCATCTCCTCTGGTGTTAACAGCCAGCGCAAACAAAGGGCCCAAATATCCATCGCCCTATTAAATTGTTTTCATTCGTTTCTTCTGCCACAGTTGGTTTGCGTTAGAGGGTTTGTAAAAGGGATTTCGGGTGGGTGGCTGAGGCAGTGGCTGCGCTGAGATTGGGTGCCACTGCATGGGACACCCGTGGCAGGGATTTTGCTCTGCCATGGGTGACAGGCCAGGAAACCTGAAGGGTTTGAAAGCAGCAATGGGCAAATGAAAATGGAAATGTTTTGGGTGAGGGGAAGGAGAATCAGCCTGGGGAGCAGCTGGGATAACAGCAGACAGAATCTGGGGAGCCCAAACCCCTCTGTCTTACCCCGCTGCTTCTTTTTTCCTTGCACTGGAGGAAATGGGGACAAGTATTAGCTCAACCGTTAGCTGAGCTCGTCACGATTTCAAACAGATGTTGGGTTTGTGGCTGGATTTGGGCAGAAAGCTCTTGCTTTCCCCACATTTGCTGGCCATACCTTGCCAGGGACGCTGGCCCTGAACTGCTGTGGCTGGTTCTCCCTTTAGCTCACAAGATGTTCCCTGAGCTCGCTGCATAGATAATGGATGATGTCCCACGTGGGCTGGCTTGTCCCCAAGCTGTCCACTGCTGCCTGCCCCACCACCAGCATCTGCCTGTGAATCATGGAGCCCAGATTCATACAGCTGGGGAAAATCTCCTCTCCCATCTGCAAAGCACTGGGGTAGATGATCACCAGTGGTCCAGCAGCAGCTCGTGGTCCCCCTGTCATTGTCATTTGGCCTCAGCTCCACACAGGCTCAGGCCATGGTGATGTTGTGACACTCCCCAGAGAAGATGAGCATCCCTCTTGCACAATCACGTCCATCTCATCCATCTGCTCTTCAGCCTTTCTGCTGCAGCTGCCTCTCAGCTGCATTAATTTGGGAGGCTCATATCACCCCCAGAATGGGGGAACAACCCCTTTGTGTCCGGGGAAGGGAATCCCACATGGTTCTGGAGTCAGTGTGTGAGCTGAGCAGGTGGGAGAAACAGTACCAGAGAGCTGAGGATGATGTTTCAAGGCTCCTTGGCATGTCCCCATTCTTCTCACCACTGAATTAATCAGATTTGGGACTGTTCGTGCAGCCAAACATCCTCACCCCATAACTGGTGAAACTGGGGGCATGAACTGTCCTGTTCCCAGTGGGCTGTCTCTCTTCAGCATCTCCCCTTCCCAGTGACTCCCTGCAGCTTCCCACCAGTCTGAGATGGGGGGTGGCACCTTCTGTCCAGCACCTCTCACGAACAAAGAGCACCAGTGAGGCGGCTGTGGGGACACCTGGGGCACATCAGGTGTGGAGTGGCATCCCAGAGTAAAGGGGCAGCAAGAATTGAGGGCACGGGGAGCTCAGCAGGGCCCATTTGGGTGCTGAGCGTGACTCAGCACCGCACCACACCTCATGAGTCACTCCACTGCTTCCTGGTGCACCCTGAGTTTTCTCTTCCAGGTCTCTTCTGGCAGTACTGGCCCAGCTGGGCCCCCTGCCAGAAATGCAAGCTCTGCCTCACGTGCCTCCCAGCCCTCCTCTGCTGGCACTGTCACCCCTTGGCATGTGCCTGTGTGCTGCTGGTGCCAGGCTGCTTCCTAGAGACCCAAATCCCCAGCATTTTCTGGGCAGTGGGGTGAAACCCAGTGGGTACAAACATACCATGGGTACCAGCCATCCACTACACCAGGACAAAACGGGGCAAAAGAGAGGCTTTGTGCCTGGTGGGCAATGAGGTGGGATGGCGGTCTTTAGATGGGAGCTTAGGCAGAGCCCACCTGCATGTGGGCAGGGATGAGGAAGCACAAAGTGAGGAGACCACCTACATCCTTCTCACTGGGAGACTGAACATAAAGATACAAACCATAACAAACAAACAAAACCAAAAAACCCAAAACAAACAAACAAAAAAACAAAACAAAACAAGGAGAAAAAAAAAACACAACAAAAATGCAGGGGTGGGGGATGAATTTCCAGGATCTGAGTCCAAACGGATGAGACAGGGATTGCAGTCAACCTCATCTGCTGAATATGGCTACACCTCCAGCCTGGCTCTGCCATCACCCCAGCCCAGAGATTTGCCCCGAATTTGCCTGGAGAGGGTGGCTGCAGCTGGGTGAGCATTCCACAGCACTCGGTGGGCACCAGGTGCCTTGAACCACCCCAGGAACAACTGTGACTGCAAGAAGGTGGAAATGCAGGGAGCGAAACAGGACAGGGATGCAGGAGCATCCTCTGGGCACTGGCGGGCAGCCCCGGTGGTCCCAGCAGCCCCGGTGGTCCCAGCAGCCCCGCAGCAGGAGCTACTCGCAGGCCAGCTTCCCATCGAAGCTGGAGAGGGCGATGGCAAAGGCCTGCACGGCACACAGGGGGTAGTTGTAGTCCATGGTGAAGGCGTCGTCCGCCACACGCCCAAACTGCATCACGATGTAGTCGGCTGCGGGAGAGAGGGTGAGCCACCAGGCTGTCACCTGTGCACCCAGCCTGTCTTTTCCCAACAAGCCCAAAAGGAGCTGCCCACACGCCCCCACCCAAACACAGCCTGTGACTCCTGCGCTGTGCTGCAGCACAGATCACCGAAATGCATCATTTTCCCATTGACACCTCCCTCCAGCACCCCCCTCCCTGGGTGCCACAGCCCCCCAAGGGACAGGGACCCCACTAACCCCCCCCCCCCCCCCCCCCCCCCCCGACCGTGGGATTGCTGCTACTGGAGGGCGGGTGACAGGAAATCTGTAAAAATAACCAGGGGCCCTCAAGAGGCTTTTTCTGTCCCGTAACCCAACACCCCGGAGGCCAAGGGCTTCTGACTGCGCCGGACAGGTGACGAGCAGCCGCATCCAGACAGAGCTGCTGCCACCCCTGAGGGACTGTCCCCAAGGCACAGTGCACCCCAGGGTGGCCTGCCAGCAGCGTGGGGTGTGTGCTGGGGCAGTGCTCTGGGCTGAGTGGGTGGCTGCAGTGTGATGAGGGCTCAGCACCCCACAGGATTTGTCCTTGCCCTAAATCTGCCTGGCAACAGCAGCCCCACATGCCCCCCCCTGCCAGCACCAGTGCCCAAGGGCAGCTCCTGGGAAGTGCCTGGCTGGCTTCATCCCAGCTCCAACAAAGGCAGGCAGGACCCCAGAGCATTAAAAAACTAAACCTTATCAAAGCGAGTGGGTGCTGGGGCCGGCTCATGACGCAGTGCTCCCCCACCCCGTCCCAGCTTACGGTCACTGCTGTGCACGATCTGGAAATTTTTGACGGAGGCGTGGGTGACCCGGCCGTGGAAATTGAGGACGTAGGATTGGGTCTCATCATTCCACACTGGAGCTTTGTTGTGCAGCTCGATCACGTTGTCCATGTTCCTGTTCTGCCATCGCATCAGGAGGCCGTCGTTATCCTGGGGAGGGGCAAGAGGGAGTGGAGCAGAATTGGAGTGGCCCCTCCAGAGCCCTGCCACCTCCTGTGGCTTGACTGGGGGATGCTCTGTAGCAGTACCCATCTGGAAATGGGATTGATAGTGGAAAAATAAAAACAGACACTATGTCTTCTGCCTCCCAGGGACACCTTGAATTTCAGGGACACCTGAAAGCCTCTCCATGCCCCAAGGTGGATAGAATCCAAGGTGGTGCCCAGCAAACCCAGCTCCCAAGGAGTTTCTCCCAGTCTGATCCCTGACTTACGTTCCGGGGCCGGATGGGCACCCTCTCACAGTCAGCATTCATCCCAGGGATGATCACAGTCATCTTCCGGGGGCCTTTGAACCCTAAAACATTGGTCTCCTGCAAGAGAAACCCTGCCTCTAAAACCAGCAACCGCTGCAGGTTACAGCCTCTCATGGGGGCTGAAGGAGGGCTCAGGGGTGGCTCCTGCCCATCCTAGATCTCTGCAAGTCCCAGTGAAGGACAGCAGGGTGGGAGCCCCTCCCTCCCTGCCCGGGAGAGCCGGGAAGGAGCTCCCTGTGTGGCTGCTCTTACGTAGACCACGGCCGAGAGCTCCTGCCGCACGTTGGACCAGTCAGCGTTGGCCCTGTCGGGGTTTGCGCCGTTGTCAAACACGGTGAACCTCGTACCCATCAGGTTGGATCTGCAACCAAGGGTGGGAGACGGCCGTGGCTGATGCCACTGAGTCCCCTCCATCCCCCGCTGTGACCCCTCTCCAGGCACAGCCTTGGCTTTGGTCTGGCTGCAAACCCCCGGTGCTGCACCCCACCAATGCTGACCTTCCCACTCTTCAGTGATTTTCTCAGGTTCAAGGAATCCCTAAATCGGGGTGTGATAGGGTGCTGCCACCACAGGGACCCCCAGCATTGCTGTGTGGCTGCTGGCAGTGCAGGCTGGGACTTGCCAGGTGCCTTTTCTAGCCTTGACCTGTCTGCTGGGAGGAACCGGCCAAGCTTGTTTTCCCCTCTCAGCCCCCCACCACTCCTCAGGTCAGACACAGCAGTGGGAAATGCTGAATTTAGCCTCCTGTCTACCCCAGCCATAGCCTGGTACAGCCTGTGAGTCATGGAGTGGGAAGAGGTTGCTGCAGAAATGGGGTGCCACCAAACTGGGGTGCCACCTCCCCTGCTCCTACCTCAGCTTCCCGATGAAGTTCTCTCCACCCCGTGACAGGTCAGTGGGGTCAATGGAGATGAGGTAGTTGGAGGTTTTGCTCTTCTTACGCTTCCTCCCAGCAAGGAGGAACACCTGGTAGAGCAGTGGGACCGTGTGGGAATGGGACATTGTCATTGCCATTGCCACTGCTGTCCCCAGCAAGTCACTGCCATGACCTTGAGCAAGTCATGAAGATGATCCCCGAGATACTGTCTACATTATAGGGCAGGAGGGGCTGAGACCAGCCCAGCTTTAGCACAGCTTATAGCCACCGTTAGCTCATCATCACGGGAACCATCCACAGGGGCATTTCCCAGGAGGAATTGCAGGAGAGGGGAGCAGCCTCATTCAGGTTGCACTAGCACAGGGGGATGCAGCCCAGTATCCCGCCCAAACCCTGAGGGTGCTCCCTGGGATGAGCAGAGCCCCCACCCCAAATCACCTTCTTGTCATTGTCCAAGTGAAGGTAATAGGTGGGGTAAAGCCCCCGGTCCATGCCCTTCTTGTCCCGCGTCACCCGGCACTTGACAGTCACTCCCTGTGGCGCGGGCTGCAGCACAAACTCCTCCAGGTTGTCCACCTCGATGACAGGGGACGGGGGCCTCTCCTCCTTCTGCTGCTGGTGAGAGGAGATGGTGACCCCAGAACCCCCCCTCCATCCCCAGCTAATTGGTCCTTGCTATCCATCCCCCCTGGGCTCTGCAGCTGGTGCCTTTGGGGACACTCTAGTGGGTCTCACTGGGGGATGCTGCAAACCTCCTGACTTGCTCTGAGGGGATCCTCATTGCTCTGAGGGGTCTTTGGTACCTTCTTTGATTTCTTTGCTTTCCCCTTCTTGTTGGAGTTTTTCTGCAGGGTCTCCGTGGCCTCCTCCTCACTCTCAGCCCCTTTGGGAGGAACTGCGGGCAGGAAAAGGTAGGGGCACAGCAGGGAGAAGATCCTGACTCCACTGAGTCCCAAAATCAAGCTCAGCATAGACCCATGCCAACATCAGTGACTGTAACCCCCCTTTCCATGGCCAAGCTCACTGCAGCCCCAGAAACCCCACCAGAACCCTCCACCCTCCAGTGCCAGGCACTCACCTTTCTTTTTGGATTTTTTCTCTTTTGGGGGGTCCCCACCAGTCTGAAAGAGGGATGCTGGGTTTTTCTTCTTCTCTGACCTAATGGGTTTGGTGCTGGAGTCGGAATCGTCCTCCTCATCACTGCTGGTGGCAGCTGTGAGGGACATGGGGGACATGGTCACACAACACTGGGTGCTGTTGGCTCAGGGTGATGCCATCAGGCAGCAGGACTGGCTGCCACCCCCTCCTGCTTGTCCCATACCTTTCTTCTTGCTTTTCTTGTCCTTCTTCACCTGGAACACAGACATTGGCTCCTTCTTGGTGCTTTTGGCAGATTTGGCTTTGCTGTCAGGGTCACTCTTGTCTTCTGCTGGGACAGAGGAGCTGATGACCAGCCAGGCAGGGGGTGAGAATGGGCAGTGATGGGGACAAGGAGGTGACAGGGTCAGAGCAGCAGGAAGGGCTGAGCTGGGTGCAGATCACATGGGGAGGGGGCGATGGCTCTGCAGCCCCCGGAACGGGGTGCAAGGCACTTCCCTCACCCCATCAAGGACAGATGACAGTGGCAACAGAGCTGGGCTTAAGCCATCCCTGTCCTCTGGGCACTCACCCTTCGGCTTCAGCTTCTTCTCTCCCCCGCTTGAGAGGGGCTCTTTGGGAAGCTTCTTCTTGAGCTTTTTTGGCGGGTTTTTATTCTCCACCTCTTCTTCCTCTTCCTCATCATCCTCATCCTCAGCCGGCTCTGCCCAGAAGTGACCACAGCATCAGCCAACACAACGTCCCTTGGCAGCGAGAGTTCCCAGCCTCGTGGTGAGCGAGGAGGGGCCGTGCCGGGGTGGCGGTGGCCGGAGTGGCGGTGGCCGGGGTGGCGGTGGCCGGGGTGGCGGTGGCCGGGGTGGCCGCTCACGCTGTCACCCCGAGCTGGGGCGCGGGGCGCGTCCAGCGCAGCCACAGCGCTCTCTCGCGGCCCAGCCTCGCCGAGAGGAGCCGCTTTCCGCTCCAGAGAAGTGCCCGCGGACCCGAGCGTCACCTTCCCAGGGAGTGTGTCACTACCCTTTGCCCCTCTCCCCCTCGACACCAACTCCCCGACCAAGGCAATGAGCGCGGCTCCCCCGTCACATCCCCGTTTCTCCCAGGTCGGTAGCTGGGTTTTAGCCATAGAGCTGTGCCGAGGATGTGCCGAGCCCCAGCTGAGCCCCAGCAGGCGCTGGGAGCACCGACTATCACCGACTGTGCACAGGCGCTATCGGGACGTGGTGCAGGGGAACACGAGGTGTCACGAGTGCCTGCAGAGGGGTGGGTGTTGCCCCCGCACCTTGTGGCTTTTTGGAGCCCTTGGCCACTTGGGAGCGGGGTGCCAGGCTCTCCTTCTTCTTCCGAGGCTCCCTGGTCAATTTGGAGGTGGGGTCCTTATCGCTCTCCTCCTCTCCCTTCTCCTCCTTCTTCTTCCTCACTTTCTTCACCCCTGCGCATTTCAAGAGATGCCCATGATGGAGAGCGCTTCAGGTGCAGGATGGGGCACCCCATCTCCCCCCATTTCCGTGGGAGCTGTGGGGGATCTGTTCTCACCCTGTGCCGAGGCTGGAGGCTCCTCTGCAGCCCCTGCCTCACTCGGCTTCTTCACCCGTGCCCGCCGTGGTTTGGCCTCGGGCTCCAGCCCTGGCTCCTGCCTCTTCTTTTTCAGCTTCTGCCCTCAGGGATGGTGCTGCAGAGGTGGTGCCAGCTTTAGACACCTTTCCCCTTTACCAGACAACCCTTGCTCATATAGCACTGGGTCCCTTTCAGAAATACAGCTGGGCTTTTCCCTGGCCCAGCATGGGAGCAGGGGAGATGCTCTGGAACGGGACACACTGACACCTTCCAGTGAATGACTTACCATGAGACAGCCCCCGAGGAAGGCAGAGGGAGGAAAACAGAAAGGTCTGTTAGCAGACAGACAGAACACCTGCCCTGGGACAGCCCTGTAGATGAGGGATGTGATGATGGTGCAGTGTGACACTGTGTCAGCACAGAGGGACAAATCACACTGTGGCCATAGACACCCTGTCCGGGAGCCACTCTGGGTACCTGAGCTGGGACAGGGGACATAGGGACAGGCAGACAGCCTGGACTCTCACCTTCATCTTCTCTCACCCCCACAACAGGCTGCTGTGGATAGCAAGGAGGTCAGCAGGAACAGGGAAGCAGGAGGATTAGGCACAGCACACCTAATCCCGGTGAGCTGGGGCTATAAATAACCCCGATTTACCAAATACAGAGCATGTGGGTCAGCACTTGGCTCTGGACAGGAGGTATCTGGGGAGTGGGTGTCAGCTCAGGGCTCTCAGAAAGTGATCTCAGCAAATCCAGACGTACCAAGGCTTCCACTGCCCAGCAGAGCATCCTCCCTCTTGCAGGGGTTTTGCTTCTCCCATATGCTCTAGGGCAGTGTGGGAAGGTGTTTTGCAAAAGGTGGGGTCCTGATGGATCCCAGGACTGTGAATTTGGGGAGGGGCAGCTGGGGGCTCCATGGTGAAGCTGGAAACTGGCTGCTTTCTTCTGTGTCATGAGCTCACATGGAAAAGCTCCTTTGCACCCCCTAATCCCTTAAGCAGCTGCGGGGTGGGCAACCACTCCCTTACTTAACAAGGCCCGTCAAGGAGTAGCTGCTGATTAAAAATTCAATTGGATGGTAGACGAAATTGCTTCTGAAACCCTCCCAAGGCTGGGGGGTTCCTGGGGGCTGTTCTAAAATGCACGTGGGGGTGGTCTGGCTTTCAGGGTCATGGCCTGGGGAAAGTGAGTCACAGTTTACAGCTTAACTGAGGAGCTTAATTAAATTGTTATTAAAGAACTAGGAACCGTCCTCAAGGGGTGCTTCAAAGTGATGGGGGGGATTCAGAAGGGTGCACAAAGAAGAGAGGGCTGTGGAATTTTCTCTATCCACCTGCTCTGGAGGGGGTTCCCAAAAATCCCATGCCCTTCACAGGCTACAGCACCCCAACAGAGCAGCCCAACCAGCACCAAATTTGCCCTGGTATGGACTCTGGGGTTGGAGGGTCTTTGATGTCCCCAGCCCATGGGGACAGCCCACAGCAGGGGATGGCTGCACATGGGATGGAAGGGAAGGGTTTTTTTCTCACCTGTTTGGGTTTGTGCTGCTGGGGGCTCCCTGGCTCTTCACTGGGGCTGTGGGGCACAGAAACCAAAGGATGAGGGCTTTCAGCCCCGATTTTTGGTAATGGGGAAAGGTCAGTCTTTCTTTTGGTTCCAGTACCATTTCCCCCTGTCCTGACTGGGTCGAGCTTGTCTGACATCATCCTTCCTAGCCCAGAGCACAGGACAGGATCTGCCTTGGCCGAGGGGGACAGCAAGGAGCTTAATTTGGGGATCCCCCTCTAACAAACACCTTTCCTCACTGTAAGTCAATAAGTATCATCCCACCAACCACCAAAGAAAAAACACCGTGATAAAACTGCTCACTAAATAGCAGGAAAATTGAAAACAGGAGAAAAAGGCACTGGAGGAGAGGGGAGTCCAGTGCGGTGTCCAGCACATCAACCACCCCACAGATCCCACCCTGCCCACCGGCACTGACCTGTCGGCAGCCCAGACCTCGCGCAGGATCTCCGTCTGCAGCGGCATCGCTCCCGGCACGGGACGGCTCCGTCCGTCCGTCCGTCCGTCCGTCCTGCCCCCAGGCACCGGCCCTGCAGCCCCTACCAGCCCAGGGCCATGCGGTCAGACCCAGCCACAAGAGCCAGAGCGGCCTCACAGCATCGGCTCGGCCGCCTCCGCAAGTCTTTGTGGTGGGAGGAGAAGAAGGGAAAGGAGGAAGAGCAGGTGGAGGAGGTGATTAACTTTATTTCTCCTGAAACTCGGTTAATAGGATTTCAGGGGCTCGCAGCCAGGCTTGCCGGGAGAGCAGCTGGCAGGGGAGTAATCACAGGGAAAGGGGGCTCTGCAGGGAGTCAGCCAGACCCCAGTGCTTTTTTGGGGTGCACAGGTCCCCCCTGGCTGGTTTGGGTCCCTGGCACAGCACAGCCACTCACTCCAGCGGGCAGAGGGACAGCTCTCTGACCGTGTTTAGGGTTATCCTCCCTGGGTCTCTGTTTTTCACTCAGAAATATCTTCTTGGTGAGTGAAGAGCAGGATTTGGGCTGCTCCGTGTGAGCTGTGCATGGGCAGCCCATGCAGGGGAAAGCAGCATCCCTGGCTCTGGGCGGTGCTAAGGGTTTTTGTACTGACCACTGCTCTGCTCTGACCCCTGTCCCACTTCCCGAGGTCTCTTTGAATGTGTTTCACAATCTCCTGCTCATGCCTCACCTCCTTATTACACCACTTAACATTTAACTCTTAACATTCCTCCTCACAGGCCCCCACGGATGCTGTTGGGCTGCAAAGCCAGACAGGCCAAGTGTCCCCAGTGTCCCCACCGGACCCTTGGCCTTGCCCAACCCACCAAGTCCCCCCAAAACCCCAAGCCCTTGCTTGGGGCCACTAGATGGCATTTGAGCACTGCACACTGAGGCCCACCAACACCGGGAATTTCTTAATCCTCCCTACAAAACTCTCCTGGCTTCCCTTTCATCTCTAAATCCCATCTCATCACCCGCACAAGTTCCATTTCTCTTCCAAGGGAGAGAAAAGCACCAAGCCAAAACAAACCAAAAATCTGCTTAAAAACGGGGAGCAAGCCCAGAAACTGCAAAGCGAGTTGGGTTCTTTTGGTTTTTATTTTTCCTGTAGAGATCGTTTCCTACGGAAAATGTGGCTTGGGCTGCCCCTAAAGGACTTTTTTGCCCTGCAAGAAAAAATAAAAAGCCCACGTTTTGCAGAGGCCATGGGTCTCCCAGCAGCCTCCAGGGAGATGCATCCCATGGTGGTAAAAAACCCAAGAACTGGATGAGCATCTGGAACAGACATGTAGATGCTGTGGCACTACTGCAGGTGGGAAAACAGACAGGCTTGATAAATGATGTTTCAGTACCACCTGATGGGACTGGAGAAGAGGAATTTTAACCAAATCTGGTTTAATCTCACAAGATTGTGGAGGGTGGGTACAAAAGAGGGATGGGCAGTCCTAATACCCCTCTGGCTCAGCTTTCTGTTCTCTTCCCACCCTCAGTCAAGGGGCACAAGTGACTTCTCCACCCACCCAGCTGAGCCTCAGCAAAACCCCTCCCAAAAGAATACACTGGGGGTGGGGAAAAAAGCATAAAGATAAATCTCCCAGGCTGGAAAAACAGCTGAGACCCCCAAAGAGCATCCCCCAGCCAGGCATTTCCAAATTGTGGACTGCTGACCCTTCATTGGTTCTCCAGAGAACATGGCATTGATAAAAAGGGGCAGCACCAGTTCTTGGAAACACCAATAATTCCTCAACTGCTGGGGCATCTCTCCTCCAAAGAGTTCACACCCATCCTCCCCACAGCCACCCCATTTACTGAGCAGGATCCAGAGAAAGAGTACAGTTTGGTTTTTTTTTTTTCTTTTTCTTTCAGTTGTTTATTTTCAAGCTCCAAAAGGGGTATTATTATAGAGACAGGAAAAATAACAACTGGAAAGCTGTTCTCATGGGCTAGTGACAGTGTCCCTTTAGGATGGAGAGGGCTGATGGCTGAGGAGGCAGCAGCAGCTCCAGTGCAGGGACACGATGCACCCATGACCTCCTGACCATGAGAAAGCTGCTCAGTGACAAACCCATGGCACCAGCTCAGACCCAGGCACTTGCTTTCTGAGCCACATGTCAACCTGCTCTTCTATTTTCCCCACGTACAGATCCCAATAAAAGCAATACAACTCCCATTTAAAGCTGGGAGCCATGGGATGGGGTGCAGGCTGTGGGTTGAGCACCTGCAAAGCTGGACAGGCTTTTGCTCTCTAAAGAAACAGGAACCAACTCTTTCAGAAGGTAAAATCTGTGTGTGCCCCCCTCCCCAAACAGTGCTTTAAAGACTAATGATGTCCCTGCACCCAGGGGCTGCAGCAGAGAGAACCGTGTGGGTTCTCATCCTGACTCTGCCCTGCAACCCCTTTGGCCACAGGCAAGGAGTCAGCAGGAGACAAAGCCAATCCCTGTCCCCAGGGCTGTACTGGGACAACCAGAGGCAGCACTGCAGTGTACAGGGAGCATGTCCCACACCCCAGCTCCTCTCAGAGGATGCTGTGCTGAGAGTGGACACAAAGCCCAGGGAGCTGGTTTCTGTGGAAACCTCCCAGGAGCCAAGAGTTTTAATTTATAATATTTTTTTCTTTTTCCTGCTGTTTAAATGGTATTTGTTCCACGTGTGGTGGTCCCGTGGTCCCTTGCCACTCCTGCTCTGCCCCCAGTGCACCCAGGGCAGTGGGATGGGGTCGCTTTTCTTTGCGAGGTGCTTTTTGCTTCCACGATCACACGAACTGTAACAAGCTTTACAAGAAAACACTGGCAAGTCCCAAGGTTTGGCAGCAACCTTTTTCAGTGTGGGCCGAGGGCACGAGGCTATCCCATCCCCTCCTCCTCCATCATACGTGTCCTTCAGCCTCTTCGCCTTCAGCACCAGGAGTTTTAGGTCCTTTTTCACAAGCTGCCTTCTCTGCTGTTTTTTCCACCCCAGTTTTGCTGGCTGCTTCCTGCCAAACAGCAAATAAAACACACTGAGCTGTAAACAGGCGAGGGAAGGGGCAGGCAAGTGTCAGGGATGCTGGGAATAGGCACAGACGGTCCAGCCTGGAAGGGAAGAGGCAAAATAGCCCCCGTGCCCACAACTCCTCCGTGCCCATCGAGCTGTGCAGCTCACACCAGAGGGTTCTGTTTCCTTGACTCAGTGGCTGGTAGAGGTTAAAGCTCAGCAGCTCAGGCAGCTTTTGGGGAAGGTGTGGGTACCCTGGGAATAGTGTGACCTACCTCACCAGGCACTGACACAGAGGATGGATGGATGGATGGATGGATGGATGGATGGATGGATGATGGAGGATGGATGGATGATGGATGGATGGAGGATGGATGGATGGATGGATGGATGGATGGATGGATGATGGATGGATGGATGGATGGATGGATGGATGGATGGAGGATGGATGGATGGATGGATGGATGGATGGATGGATGATGGATGGATGATGGATGGATGGATGATGGATGGATGGATGGATGGATGGATGGATGGATGGATGATGGATGGATGGATGGATGGATGATGGATGGATGATGGATGGATGGATGATGGATGGATGGATGGATGGATGGATGGATGGATGGATGATGGATGGATGATGGATGGATGGATGGATGGATGGATGGATGCATGGATGGATGGATGGATGGATGGATGGATGCATGGATGCATGCTTGCATGGATGGACGGACAGGGAAGAAATGGATGAGGAGGTAAGGCAGCAGTGTCAGAGTGGAGATACAGGACTGAGCCATGGGTGCAGCCCACCAAGAGGGTGCAGGAGAGAAGCACTCAGGCACAGGGAAGCTTTATGCCTGCTCCAGCAGTGACTATGCCCATCACAGCTGGCCACACAAGCCAAGCACAGTGCCAGCATGGCTGGGTTGGCCCCACTCCTTGCCTGAGCCTATTGCCCCAGCATGCTGCTCCCCAGGGGCTGCACCAGTCACTTAATCCACAGCCTCAGCCTCCAGACACTGCTTCAGAAGAGATTATACTAAAAATGATCCACACAGATGGCTTGCAAAGCTGTGTCCTCTCTCATTACAGTACACTGGGTTTTGTTCAGTGGAATTTTGGATGAGAGCCTGCTCTGAGACAGCGATCTCTCTGCCCAAGCAGAGGAGCAGGTATTGCCTTACCAGCTTCAGGAAATCCATACTATCATGTCTCAAAATACCCCTGCCAGAGATGGAATGATACTTCATTTTACTAGCAACCAGGAGTTCATCAACAGTCACTAGCTGGGAGCAGCAAAATCAAATACCAATGCAAATCCTGTTATCAGTCCCTGTCAGCTCACACTGCAAATGCTTTTATTAACGATTAAGCACCTGATGGCAGCCTCTGCATAAGAGAGACCAAGAAATAAAACAGTTCTTCACACTGCAGCAGGCTCTATCCCTCCATCCTCCATGCTGATCTACAATTCGGTTTAACCCATCTCTTCTCCTCACAAATGTGTCAAGCATCCCTCAGTGCAACCTTAAAGCAACCCTGGATGGCCAAAAATGAGCAACACTCACCTTTGCATCCCTCTCTGCAAACTTTGTGAACATGTTGGCATAGATCCTCCGGTCCCGCTCGTTGTGCTCCTTCGTTTTTTTCTGGCACACAGAGATCTGGGATTTCGCTGCTTTGTTCTGTGGATTCACTTCCAGCACTTTTTGAAAGTCACATTTAGCCAGCTCGAACTCATTCATCAATAACCTGGCTTCACCCCTCCTGTACAAGCCTTTCTCATTGTCCTGGTCCAACCCTAGAGCCTGGAAACGCACACAGGTCTCTGTTAACATCTCAGAGCCCTCCCAAGAGATCCCCTACAGTTGAAGCCTCAATAAATCTGTCAAAATTAGGACAAGGTGGCTTCAAATCTCCAGAGCACTTGCATCTTGCTCAACAAAAATTGCCTCATCTCCATCAGCAGTTGGGAGATCATTAGCATAGTTTTATTATCTCTCCTTGCTTAAAATACCCCTGAGTGGGGCAGTCAGTGGGAGACAAACCCACAGGCAAGAGATCAGGCCCTTCTGTCTCCCTGTTTTAGCAATCATGTTATTTTCCTTCAGTAAAAACCATATATACACCTCAGGTGTGATTTACCTTTTACATTAACACAAATATCCCCTATATTTCCCATATACGAGATGCTTAAATCTAAGCCTTTTATAAAATAATTCAGTTTCCCGACAAAGATGAGGTCAAAGATCTTTTAGGGACTGGCAAAGCCCCATCCCACCCCTTGGTGGACTTGGAGATCTGCTGCAGCTCTACAGAGCTTGTCTGTGTCACACCCAGAGCAGAACTCAGGGCCCAGCCCCAGCCTGGGCAGACACAAATACCATGCCAAGGTTGTCAGTTTATACAGATCCATTCACACAGATCTGGCTTTGGAAGAAAAGCTGCTGTAAATGCATGCCCAGGTGGATTCTGAACCCCTAAAGGCCCCTGTGGTCCTGCAGTCTCTGAGCACTCAGCATCCACAGGGACCTCCAGGTGCAGAAGGGATGCCACCATCCTACTGCTGTTTGAAAATTCCTTCTTATATGAGAAGGAATTTTAAAAAGCCCCACCAAACTCCTCTTCTCCCAGTGAGAACGTGCAGGAGAAGAGGATGTTCCATCCCCCACGCTTGTGCTGATGCCTTAGGATTTTAGCTTTTATATTTTTCATATATTTTTAATCCTGCAATTCTTCAGTGTATAGCTTTAAACTCCATATACAGTGTTGGCTGCTGCTTTCCCTTTCCCAAAACAATTCCTCTCCAGGCCTAGGAATCAAGGACACCTCACTGCCTCAGGCCCCTGGAGATGGAAACAAAAGTGAGTTGGGGGGAGCAAACTGGGGGTAAATGACTTCATTACCTGAAGCTGTAGTTGGAACATTAACCCCCAATATGCAAATAGACCCAACTTATAAAAGTGTGAAAACCCATCACCCATCATCTATTTTGGGTGTAGCCCACAGTGGGGCTTCGCCTGCCCTAAATGTACCTGAAGACCCATCAATAAATATAACCACTTTTTATTCCCTTAATTTTGTCTGGCCTCTGTTTTTAAGTAGCCCACAAAGGCATCATTTCCTGATGACCCAGCAGGGACAGCATCAGTGCACCTGTACCTTGTCACAGCACTCCACAGCCTTGGTGTACTCTCGCAGCTTCAGGTAGCACATGGCCAGGTTGAGGAAGGCAGCCAGCAGGAAGGAGTCAGAGGCTTTAGACTCCTTTTCAGACAAGCCATACTCCATTTCCAGCCAGGACACAATCTTCCCATACTGAATCACTGCCTGCAGGTACTTGCCTTCCTGGAAGGACAAAAAGAGGCTCAGTCTGCCCCTGGAACGTCCCGTGAGCAGGTGATAAGTGCAATGTGGGGTGTTCAATAAATACAGGAAAGGAGGAGGATCCCAGCTCCTACAGACCAGCAGGTTTGGTCAGAACAGTGGGAAGCTGAGATGCTCCAGCTGGGAAGGGGAATACAAAGCCCCTCAGCATTGGCCCTGGCGTGGGAAGGGTTTGATCTGCTGTCCTGCTCTGCAGGGAGCACACACGGCCAAGGCAATGCTGGGAAAGGATGAGATATCTCAGGGAGAATCAAGGAGTGAGAAAAAGGCAGAGGCAGTGCAGGGCTTGCCTTCCCCAGCCCTATCTGGGGGCACATGGCTTCTCTGACACCGAAGGCTGCCAAATTCAGTCCCAGCTCCCCTTCTCTGCCTCTGCCACCCCTAAATTCACAAACCTTGAAGTACATCGTGCCCTTCTCCTTGACCACAGCTGCCTGCTCCAGCTTCTCCTTGGTGTCCATCTCCCACGACTCCTTGGCCTGAAAAGGAACACTTGGAGCACTCCCAGTGGAGCAGAGCAGCCTCCCCTGCCCCAGAACGATCAGGCCACTCTCTGGGACAGGGTGGTCACACTCAGGGCTTATCAGGGCTGTACCACAGAGTGTGGAGACAGGTCCTGCCCCTGCTTTGGCCAGAGTGATGGCACAGGCAGGAGACCCATCCAGGGATGTGTAAATCCCATGGACTTCTCCTGAATCCTATCCCCAGCCTTTTCATGGGCACAGCCAAGGTCCACTGGGCTGGCTGGATGCACCAGCTTTTATCTGTGCAGTCCAGGGGTAAAAAAAAGGAGGAAAAAAGGATAAAAAAAGGGAAGAAAATACAAGGAAAATAATATAATGAGAGAAAAAGGAGAGAAAAAGCAGAAAAATGAGAAAAAATGAGAAAAAAAGAAAAAAACAGAGGAAAGAGGAGGAAAAAAGAGAAAAGGGGAGAAAAAAGGAGGAAAAAAAAAAGAAAAAAGAAGAGGGGGGGAAAGGGGAAAAGAAAAAAAAAATTAAAATAAAAAAGAAAGTACAAAAGGACAAGGTTAGGAATAAGACACCCAGCCTTGGACCTCAGCCACAAGAATAAAACAAACCAACAGAGAAGAACAAATTAAGAACACGAAGCTCCTTGGTGACGTGTCCACTTCAGCAGGGGTTGGGCTGCAGCCACACCAGGGACAAAGGCTGGAGGCTACACAGGCCCTGATCCTGTAACCCAGGGAGGGACTGGAGCACCTCTGCCCTCACCTTCTCAAAGCTCTTCAGGGTCACCTCGTACACCAGCTCTGCGTTCCCCTGGATGCCATATTTCAGCTTCCCAGCCTCGCCAAAGCCATACCTGCAGGGCAGGAGGAGGCACTCAGAGAAGGGAGAAAAACCTTATTTTCATCAGGGCTTGCCTATAAATGTAGAGCCAGGTTGCCACCCATAGTTTTCTAACATTTTGGGGACAAGGTGATGTTACTCTCCTCTCTGTGGATATACAATGCACATATTGTGAATCATCCCTTCTGGCTGCACCAAAGACATCTTTTTACACAGGCTTCTCTCCAGCCTTGGTCGTTTCCAGGAGGACATTTTCATCTCAGACACTGGACTAGGATAGACTAGTTTCACCTGTTTTTTCTTAAAGCATCTCAATATTCCTGTTTACATGCCACTGTTCACTCCTGCTGTTCCTACTTGTGTTCTCTGAGACTCTCCTGGAGGGTCCTATTTTCAGGATTACCACCTTCCACAAGGGCTGGAGGCTGAGACCCACCCAGCATCCCTGTGGAGATGCTCCTCACCGTGGGCTGAGGTAGAGGATGCAGTGCTCTCCCCTCTGCATCTTCTCCAGGGCCTTGTCAATGCCAATGGGGATGTCGTGGTCCTCCCCTTCTCCCACGACAAATTTCACATCCTTGCAGTCGAATCTGCGGCCGCCACAGAATCCCTCCAGGTGAACTGCAGAGAGGTGAAAGGGGCATGATGGCACCCACAACCACCCAAACCTTGGAGAAAGATGGGCTCCAAAGTGTCCTAGAAAGCATTTTATAAAGCATCTCTCCCAAAACTCAGCAGAGCCTGGAAGAGGGAAGACCCAGGGCTGGGGGGCAGCCTGGAGAAAAAGAGGGATGGGGAGGGCTTGGGAACATTGCTGAAAAGCAAGACAGGCATATCTCCTCTAACCCAGGACCAAACAACAGATAAACATCGTGACTAATATGTTCCCCTCGTACTCAAGTGCACGAGTCAAGCCTTACTGGAACTGGATATTGCTCCTGGCACGGAGCCATGCAGAGTTTATCACGGTGATTACAAATCTTCTATACTGTGCTATACTGCCCTGAGTCCTGCCTCAAAAACAAGGCCATGTTCTCCTGACTCTGAGAACTCAAAGTACAAGATAAACTTTTTTATTTTTAATCTTCAACTAGGAGCTGTGCTGTTCCAGCCCCAGACGCTGGCAGAAGCGCAGCCAGAGCGGACACTGGGTACCTGGCACATTCACCACCTGGCACTCCTGGCTGGCTTTCCACAGCAAGATTATTCTTTATTTATTCAAACCTGAAGACGTTCCAGGCTTTGGGGACACTTTTACAGCCTTTGCATTCTGCTTGCAGGGTAAAAGGCATACACACATGTAGGCAGGCATGAAGTAAAAGCAATTTCACAAGGAAATCCTACATAAATGTTAAAAAAAAAAAAAACCAAAAAAACCCCAAAAAACAAACAACAACAACAAAAAGCTTTGTAAGAGGAAAAATCCACAACTCTGCCTAAAGGTTTTGCAGCCTGCAAAGACATGAGCTTTACCTTTGCTTGAGGGGAACAGAATACAACCTGAGATGCTGCAGGGCACTGAGCATCCTGCTGTGGTGGCAGGTGAGGGGCAGGACAAGCTGGGTGCCAGAAACAGCCATGAGGGTCTGGGCTTTGCACAGGAGAGGTGCAGCCTGGGCTAAAGGAAAACTGTGTCCATCCCCTGCCTTGGGACCTACAGAAGTCCTTAAGATGAGAGGCATAGAACAAGCCAGAGCTGGCAGTCCCCATTCCAAGGGTAGATCCAGCTGTCGTAAGAAAACCCAAGGATGGGTCCCTCACTGCAAGGGCAGGACACCAGGCTCAGCCTTGTCACCCCACTCTTGCCACCAAGAGATTCCTGCCTCCCAAAGCCAGGTTGGGACTCAGGCAGAGGATGCTCAGGTGCTTGCCAGCTCCCTGGGATACATCCTGCATCCTTCACTGGTGCACAGTGACCACAGCAGTCAGGTTGCTGTGAGTTCACCCAGCTTGGGATGAGGATAAAAAGCAAATCCAGCTCCTCTGGGGACAACTTATGCTTTTGCACTGCCCAAAACCAAGCTGGCCAGATTTTTTTAAGCACAGAAAATGTGGAAAATTCTGCCTAAAATACAGGTAACCCAACCATTCCCTGCACATTTCTAGTGAGCACAGATCCATAATCCCTGACCCCAAAAGCAGCACTACAGCTCCACCAGGTCCCACATCCCCTGTGGGATGCAGCAGTGATGGAAAGATCCACTTTAAAACAGGATGCACAAGGGGATGTTGTGATCCTTGCTTCCAGGGATAGTTCTGCTCTGTTTTAATTGCACAGAAAATACACCGAGCACAGGGGGGAAAATCTCTGCTCGGGTTTCCAGGAGTGGGTCAGCTGGTTCAGCCGCTCTTGGATTACAGAGAAAAAAAAGTCACTGAAGGAACATCACTCCGGTTGCAGCTCTGACTTATTGTTCTCTCAGTGCCTGCAGCGATTTTGTTTTTGAAGAGCTGAGAACAGAGTGTACTGAGTGCGGCTGGCACACGAACTTGATGTGCTGACAGCAATTTGTACTCAGATTAAAAACGGAGAAGGAGGAGGGGTTGGGGGGGAAGGATGTAACAAAAGCTGGAATGCCAGATTTCAACTGCAGCACAGGTTTTAGGGACCAAAACTGGGATTTAGGGTCTGTACAACTTAAAGCCTATAAAAACCTGGAGGTACTTGCTCTTGGAAACGTGATTTCTTCCAGCCTAATTCCAGCACCTCCCAAAATATACAGCTGAGGTAAACCATCACAGCCCTGCCCCAGGGTGGACTGCTGTGTCCCCACAGCTGCTGTGCCACCCCCCGTACAGTGACCACCACTCAGAGAGTAGAATCTGAGACAAAATCTCATTTTCCCCTAAAAGAGAGCCTTGTTAGAAGAACCAGCCTCTTAAAGCCATAAGCTTTATAAGCTCTCACAGCTCAGATTCAATTTCTCAGTCGTTAAAGGGACTTCAGGATCTTTGTGTACAGGAGCTCTGGAATTAAAAAAAGAAAGTAAATGCCTCCCATATGGAGCGAGCTCTGTGTGTGTGTGTGTGGCTGAGTGGTTCTTGGGAAGGAAAAAACCCCAAATCCCAGTTTGTCTTCCCCTGTCCAGCCCCATGAAATGTCTGCTCCAGAAATGGGACCAGAAGAGGGAGGGCCCAATGGGATGCGAGCTCCTCGTCCTCCTATGTCAGCTGAGACCACCCCAGCCTCAGCAAAGCCCTTGTAATAATTTCCTTCCCCCTGCCATTAAAAGCCCTGTGGCCATAAGGGAAGGAAAAAGCCCCATTCTGTAAGAGATGTGATGAGACCCCCCAAAAATATCATCAACACTGCAGTGAGGAGGCCAAAGAAACTGCTGAGTGTCCAAAATACTTAGCAAGTGTCAAAGGAGGAAGGGCTGGCAACTGATGTTTGGAGGCAAGGCAGAGCCAGGGGTTTTGGCACATCCCAGAGCACCCTGGACACTGCAGAAGGGTTGGGGGAAACAACAGAGCCCTGAAACCCCACGGAGATTTGCTTCTTCCATCCTCCCCCAGCCACTGCCTGAGCAGCTCCAGGGTTTTCCTGGGCTGCTGGTTTTCCACCCAGCCCTGCAGGGCAGCAGTTCTGGCAGAGCCACCACAGGGGCAGGCCAAGCAGAGCTCAGAGGAGCATTCCCCAGCTGCTCTGCATCCCATCTGGCCTCTGGGTGGATGTAACTGCATCCCACCAGGATGCATGGCCACCTTCAGCCTGTGCACTGCCAGCAGCTCCTCACCAGGGATCAGCTCAGGACAGGCTGAGCCCTCCAATTGTCCCACAAGCACTCACTCTCCACGGTAGCACCTTCATTAGGGTTGGAGTAACCTTCTCCCTTCCTCTTGATCCTCCGGATTATTCCTCCATCCTCAAACAAGTCCTCGCCTTTGAAGTCAAGCAGCTCGACCTAAAAAATAAAAAAAGTGGGCAGAGCGTAAGGAAGGGGAAGGAGAAGAGAAAAACAACAGAGAGCCACAAAGCAGCAGTTCATCCCCTGGCTGGAGAACCAAGCCAGCTAATTCTCCGTTCAGCTGACGAGCAGAAGTTGC